>NC_045439.1:26713220-26811663 GCF_002776525.5 Piliocolobus tephrosceles
TTTTTTTTTTTTTTTAGGGTTTTTTTTTTTTTTTTTTTTTTTTTTTTGTCTCTATCTCCTTCACGTCTGTTCTGATCTTAGTTATTTATTGCCTTCTGCTAGCTTTTGAATGTGTTTGCTCTTGCTTCTCTAGTTCTTTTAACTGTGATGTTAGGGTGTTAATTTTAGATCTTTCCAGCTTTCTCTTGTGGGCATTTAGTGCTATAAATTTCTCTCTACACACTGCTTTAAATGTGTCCCAGAGATATTGGTATGTTGTATCTTTGTTCTCATTGGTTTCAAAGAAGATCTTTATTTCTGCCTTCATTTCATTATGTACCCAGTAGTCATTCAGGAGCAGGTTGCTCAGTTTACATGTAGTTGAGTGATTTTGAGTGAGTTTCTTAATCCTGAGTTCCAGTTTGATTGCACTGTGGTCTGAGAGACAGTTTGTTATAATTTCTGTTCTTTTATATTTGCTGAGGAGTGCTTTACTTCCAATTATGTGGTCAATTTTGGAATAAGTGTGATGTGGTGCTGAAAAGAATGTATATTGTGTTGATTTGGGGTGGAGAGTTCTGCAGATGTCTGTTAGGTCCACTTGGTGCAGAGCTGAGTTCAATTCCTGGATATCCATGTTAACTTTCTGTCTCATTGATCTGTCTAATGTTGATGGTGGGGTGTTAAAGTCTCCCATTATTATTGTGTGGGAATATAAGTCTCTTTGTAAGTCTCTAAGGACTTGCTTTATGAATCTGGGTGCTCCTGTATTGGGTGCATATATATTTAGGATAGTTAGCTCTTCTTGTTGAATTGATCCCTTTACCATTATGTAATGGCCTTCTTTGTCTCTTTTGGTCTTTGTTGGTTTAAAATCTGTTTTATCAGAGACTAGGATTGCAACGCCTGCCTTTTTTTGTTTTCCATTTGCTTGGTAGATGTTCCTCCATCTCTTTATTTTGAGCGTATGTGTGTCTCTGCATGTAACAAACAGAAAGCACATCCATCCCAAAACCCCATCTATACGTCACCATCATCAAAGACCGAAGATAGATAAAACCACAAAATTATAAAAATCAGAGTGCCTCTCCCCCTCTAAAGGAACGCAGTTCCTCACCAGCAGTGGAACAAAACTGGACAGAAAATGACTTTGACGAATTGAGAGAAGACGGCTTCAGACGATCAAACTTCGCCAAGCTCAAGGAGGAAGTTCGAACCCATTGCAAAGAAGCTAAAAACCTTGAAAAAAGATTAGACGAATGGCTAACTAGAATAACCAATGTAGAGAAGTCCTCAAATGACCTAATAGAGCCGAAGATCATAGCATGAGAACTACGTGACAAATGCACAAGCTTCAGTAACCAATTTGATCAACTGGAAGAAAGGGTGTCAGTGACTGAAGATCAAATGAATGAAATGAAGCGAGAAGAGAAGTTTAGAGAAAAAAAGAGTAAAAAGAAACAAACAAAGCCTCTGAGAAATATGGGAGTATGTGAAAAGACCAAATCTACATCTGATTGGTGTACCTGAAAGTGACGGGGAGAATGGAACCAAGTTGGAAAACACTCTGCAGGATATTATCCAGGGGAACTTCCCCAACCTAGCAAGGCAGGCCAACATTCAAATTCAGGAAATACAGAGAATGCCACAAAGATACTCCTCGAGAAGAGCAACTCCAAGAGACATAATTGTCAGACTCACCAAAGTTGAAATGAAGGAAAAAACGTTAAGGGCAGCCAGAGAGAAAGGTCAGGTTACCCACAAAGGGAAGCCCATCAGACTAACAGCGGATCTCTTGGCAGGAACTCTACAAGCCAGAAGACAGTGAGGAGCAATATTCAACATTCTTAAAGAAAAGAATTTTCAACCCAGAATTTCATATCCAGCCAAACTAAGTTTCATAAGTGAAGGAGAAAAAAAATCCTTTAGAGACATGCAAATGCTGAGAGATTTTGTCACCACCAGGCCTGCCCTATGAGAGTTCCTGAATGAAGCACTAAACATGGAAAGGAACAACCAGTACCAGCCACTGCAAAAACATGCCAAATTGTAAAGACCATCGATTCTAGGAAGAAACTGCATCAACTAACGAGCAAAATAACCAGCTAACATCATCATGACAGGATCAAATTCACACATAACAATATTAACCTTAAATGTAAATGGGCTAAATGCTCCAATTAAAAGACACAGACTGGCAAATTGGATAAAGAATCAAGACCCACCAGTGTGCTGTATTCAGGAGACCCATCAGTGTGCTGTATTCAGGATAAAGCTTTCTTTTTAAAGGAGCCAAAAGAGCCTTCTAAAATCCAGTCTTAATCTTTGGAGGAAAAAAATTAAAAAAACACATGCAAAAATAAACCCAGTACCTTTTAAATCTAATTTAAAGAGATTTCTGAACAACTCAATTGCTTTCTTCAATCTTCAGAGGTAAAAGGTAAAACCCCTTGGGAAAGACATTGGCATTTCTAAACCTTGAAGCATCATCCAACCCAAAGAAAGAAAAAAGTAATCATGCTAAGGGCATAGAACTGAAGTCAGGATTTCAATAACACGTTAATAACCATGGAGCACACCACGCTTTACATTTGTTTGTTTTTATTAGAGCTAAGGCTGGGGTATTTAATATTCATAAACCAATTTATAGATAGAAATGTTTTTGGCTCTTCAGTTTTTCAGCTAAAAGGGGATCCGTTTCCATCTTTTACATAAGACAATATATTTGAAGGAGAGATGTTTCAGGGAGTATTTAATTGTATCCTTTTATTAAAAGGGAGAATAATATTTTCTCTCAGGAGACAAATTTCATGTGAAGTTTTAATTGCCGAGACTCACAGCACCCAATCAGACCATTTTTATTTCTTTTTTCATTACAAGGGCAGTGAGGAGATTACTTAAAGAGGCAAAATCAAAAAGGTCACAGAAAGAATGAAGAAGAGGAATTAGGATTCACTGTCCTCACAAAATGAGTGCTAAGGCTTAATCTGCAAAATCCTACAAAACACAGACAATGTATGACAAAGGAAATTCTAAAGACATACATGATACTATTAGAATTTTACATAATAAAACATTCGGTTATATTACTATCACAGTTTCATTAAAAATAATTACTCAAAGCCTGTTAAAGTGAGTGGCATCCAGATGAAAGGATTTTATTTGGAAATTTGAAGATTTTGGAAATGCTCTTAATGGAGTTGAAGAAATGTCTGTTTTTTAGTCATTATCAACATTGTGAGGTTCTAGGCAATAAAGCAATGGGAATCTGGAAATATACCATTTAGTCTTCAAAGGGACAGGAAAAGAGCAGGACTGAAAACAGAGACTCCATTGTAAATCAGCTCCCTCTTTTCTAAAAATGCTCCCCTGATTCATAAAAAAGCAATCCGTAACATTTAAATGTATTTTCCCACTTAATAACAGTAATGACCTTCTGGGTCACACATTTCCTCCTAGTTAACGATCAGTTAGCTGAAAGGCTGGGTAACAAAGACCTGCAACCTCGTCACTAACTGCCAATTAACGTACACTTTATCAGTCAGTGCTATTTAAATAGAACAAGACATATGCCAAGCTATCCACAGAGGGCCAGACACCAAAATCATATCATTAAAAACACACTTCCATCAAAGCAAAGCTCTTGGGACATTTATGCTATCACAGCAGTCATTTTTCTGAAAGATAGGCAGTGGCAATGTAACCCCTTTGTTCCAATGTTCAACAGAGGGACCTTACCTGAGAAGATAAATGTCCTTATCTCCTTGGTCTATGAGAAAGTGAACACTGGACTCCACACAGAGATTTAAGGGGGACACTTCAAGGAGTTTCTGCTGAATCCAGCTGCTATTCTACACGAGGCCAAAATCCGTATCTCTAGGTCAAGGTAGACCACTTAGTAGTGTGTCATAATGTAGGGGAGAACAAAACTCAGAAAAATTCAAATTCAGATAATTCTACCCTATCGGTTTCTCCTTCCAGGTTTAACTGAATTCAACTTCTTTCTTTTCTCTATGCTGTCAACTCATATAACTTAGATCTGACAGCTTCTTAGCACTCCTAGGTAACATTTTGGAGACTGTGGTTTTCGGACAATCACTGATTTAAGATTTTACATCTATCATGCAAGAGAGGATGAAAATCATATACCAAATTTGTGTCGTTTATTTGTTTAATGCACCTGAAGATTTAAATGCATGCCAGATAAATATAACAAATACCATCCATCAACCATACACTAGTCCCATCCAATGGGTGAAATTGATCTAAAAATATTCAAGGGACTATAATAACCATACTTTTCATTTGCATGGATGTTTCATTCTCAGAATACTCTTTATATATAACACAGAGTCTCACCATGACTCATCCAAGGTCAGACTCTTAGTTGTGACAAAGACAGAACCAAGCTCAGGTCCCTTGACCTCTCTTGGTTTGCATCTACCATTTTACTCTATGACACTATAGGGGAAAAGTAATAGACTTCTGGTTAATGGACATAAATCTGGCTCATGCATACCACAGAGGAGAGAGAAGGGTATTTCACTTCTTCTAAATATTAGTCAACCTATAATGAAAGCTTCCAGAAGCTTTTTAAGTGACTTGTGTAAAATGCATCCTTCAAGGAAATAAAAACACACTTAATACTTCGAGCATTAGTGCAGCATGCTTTCAAGGAACAGAGGAATTTTCAAGCTGTGGAAAGAGTCCAAAGTTTGTCAGCTACTAGTTGTTATGAATGAGGCAGGCTTGCTCTTCAGCAGTGAATATATCCTGCAAAACTCTTCACCTACATTGAGACAGTTAAAAGAGAAATTGTACTGCTTCAAAGCATTTGAGGCAGCATAGAATGAATCTCCATAGAACAGCCTTTTCTTTACCACCTCTCCATCCACAGAATAGACAAGTAAATACATTTTGATAGGTAGCCCCAGTAAAACAATAAGAATAATCTTGGACGTTTGCTATCAGCAATACAAGCACTTGACTATTAGCTTTGGTGGTGGCAGGAGTTGGTGGGGATTAGATTTATATGGAAAGCTGCTTCCACAACAGTAGGTTCGATTCGTATCCTGAGTCACACAAAACGCTAATGGGTGTCAGACCTTACTGAACTTCACCGTGTCTCTGCTGCAGACTGAAAAAGAAAACCGGATCAAGTTCTTTCTCATATCCTCAGAATGTTTTAAGATAGTAGCTCAGAGAGCTACTTCTCTGGGCCTGAGGCAGAGAGAAGAAATGAGAACATGATGCGAATCCTGTTTACCTATATACTTTCATGAAGTATGAGCAAGGGAGTGAATGCTGAAATTAGTTGCTATTTGTTGGTGACAGCTGTCAGCTTGGTATGTTTCTTTCTTGACTTACTGCAGTCCTCAGCATATCACATAAATTACCTTGCATTTTGACATTACTCTTTTCCCATATCATACTACCACTAATTTCTCTACCTCGTACCTATTCTTCACAAAATATATTCTTCTTTTCTTAGTTACAGACCAGCTATTTAAACTGGATCAACCAAACTGTAGTATATAGTTTAGCTAGTGATCAGGAATTAAATAGATAAGCAGAAAGACTGAATATTAAGAACCAGGAAAAATAACTCTTCAGCATCTCACAAGACAAATCTATATTAATTCCTAAAATAATGGGGTTAATTTATAAAACTAAGTAGACCTTTATGTAGTTTTAAGGGTTTAGTTAATTTAAAAAAATTTACCTTCTGAGCCAGAAGGTTCAATGCACTTGGATTTAAAGAAAGAGATACATCTTACATGTAAGTCAAGATAATGTCTGAGATTTGCTAAAAGAAATATTTTTTCCACAGAGTTTTTTGAAATGGTAGATGACAAAAACACAGTTCAGTTTTCTATATTTCCTCATTTTTTTGGCAGTGAAATGACCCTTAGACATGCAAGATCCTGATTTGAAGTCTAGTAACTACAATGGTAGTTGAATGACAGTTTTCAAAGATAGAAAACTCACAGTGATATATGCTACAATTATCTGCATCAGCAACATCTTAACAAAATGTTTTCTGTTGATTAGAGAATTTATTTTCTGGAACTTTTCATCTTTTAAGTATTCTAAATTGATATTATATTGAACCCATCTCAATATTCAAGGTAAAATTTTTTTTTTTCTTTTTTTTTTTTGAGACGGAGTCTCGCTCTGTTGCCCAGGCTGAAGTGCAGTGGCGCCATCTCGGCTCACTGCAAGCTCCGACTCCTGGGTTCACGCCATTCTCCTGCCTCAGCATCCCAAGTAGCTGGGACTACAGGCACCCGCCACCGTGCCTGGCTAATTTTTTTTTTTTTTTTTCGTATTTTTAGTAGAGATGGAGTTTCACCATGCTAGCCATGATGGTCTTGATCTCCTGACCTTGTGATCTGCCCACCTTGGACTCCCAAGGTGCTGGGATTATAGGCGTGAGCCACTGCGCCTGACGGGTAAAGATTTTATAATAAATAATAAAGACATATAAATTTGAAGCTGGTATATAAGCTAAGAGGCGTAGAGCTTCAGTATCTATCTCAAAATGAATAACAAGGACACAACAAACAAATAATTACCTCCTCAAAAAAGTGTCTGTGAATTTTTCCCCCCCCTCAAAGGTTAGAGTTACTTGTGGAACATTAGGGATGTATTTTTGTTCTTTAGAAGTGAATGGGAGAGTAGAATTGTGGATCCTCTTATGAAAATGTTAAAAGGAAAGATAACATTTAAATTACAGGGCAGGCTGGGCATGGTTGCTCACACATGTAATCCCAGCACTTTGGGAGGCTGAGGCAGGAGAATTGCTTGAGCCCAGGAGGTGGAGGTTGCAGTAAGCTGAGATTGTGCCACTGCACTCCAGCCTGGGCAACAGAGCAAGACTCCATCTCAAAAAATAAAATAAAATTACAGAGGAGCCTCAACTGGCCCAATGAATGCACATTGAACATGGTGTTGCCTTATTAAGAAATGAGTTGATGGGATGGGGCGGGGGGCGGGGGAGTGTAGAGAAAGTCCCCAGGGAGCTAGTGACATAGGTCTAAGAAATAGTATCCTTAGAGAAAAGTTTTTTGATGATGTGCTACAGTGGTGGAGGATGTGGCTGCAGAGATTAGGCAGTTTTAAACAAAACCCCCAAAGTCTAGATAAAAGAACTTGAGACTTCCAAAGATCTGGAGACAAGGTAAAGACTACACAGAAATAAGGATGAATTTATCTAAAGCAATCTCAGTAACAAATCAATAGCAACTGATTGCCGTTAATTCAGCATTTACTATGTGCCAAGCACTGTGCTAAGTAATTTGTGCACTCTATTCCATTTAATCCTGCCAACAGACTTAGCAATGTCACCATTTCTATTTTGCAGAAGAGACTGAGGTTCAGAGAGCTGGGTTACACAAAGGCAATGAGTGGCAAAGCTACCATTCTGACCGAAATCTCTCAGATTCCAAAGTCTTCCTCTTAACCACTATGTTATATGAGAGGTAAAAGAAGCCCAAGAAGTGCCTAAAAGACGCTTTAAACCCTGAACAAATCTAAAAGTAACCTGAGCCTTTCGAGGCTCATTTCTAAAGTAATATCACTAAGTAAAAATGTATAAGAAATTGAATACGTTTTTTAAACTATACAACCTGAAAATCTGTATAGACTGAGCAGTCCTGGGAGTCAATACTGCCATATTTTAAGCCTCCTCCCCTATCCTTATTTTAAAAAGGGGCTATATAGGAAGTTTAGAAGTTAAAACAAACAAACAAACAAAAAGCAAAATGCCATTCCATTACTTAATGTGAATAAAATCAGCTGAAGTTAAAACATTTTCCAGGTTTACCTAGTTTATTCCCTGATAGTCTGCTGCTGGGTATGCTGGGTAGTAGGGCCTCAAGCCAAAGTCATGTTCCACGCTGCTCATCTTCTTCTTCCTTTTTTTTTTTTTTTTTTTTTTTGAGACAGAGTCTCACTCTACTGCCCAGGCTGGAGTGCAGTGGCACAATCTCAGCTCACTGCAACCTCCACCTCCTTGTTTCAAGTGATTCTCCTGCCTCAGCCTCCTGAGTAGCTGGGATTACAGGCGTGCACCACCATGCCTGGTTAATTTTTTGTATTTTTAGTAGAGACAGGGTTTCACCATGCTGGCCAGGCTGGTCTCGAACTCCTGACATTGTGATCCACCCACCTCGGCCTCCCAAAGTGCTGGGATTAACAGGCATGAGCCACCGCGCCCGACCCATGCTGCCAATCTTATATCAATTCAGCCAAACCCATCTGACACACTGACTACAGGCACGTGCTTACTGGTTAAGGGGCGTATGTGCCAAATTGAAGTGGGACAGTCAGTAGAAAGGAGGTTTATAGAGAAGTTACAGTGTATAGAAAAGCCTAGATCTGGGATATGGTAGTTTTTGAGAGAAGTTCTCATTTTTTTTTCCCCCGTAAAATCTTGAGGTAGCTATAGTAAATAGTTAAACCACAAGTTTCCTGGGAGGAGAGATGTGCTTCTGAATTCTATCGACCTTGGTGTGGAGCCTGTTAAAGTTTTGTATTTTATATTGTCAATAAAATAAATATATTAAAATAATTTATATATTTCAACATTTGCTATACTAATGGAGTAGACACTCCACCCACAAAATTCTTATTTTACTGGCTTTGGACCAGACAAGCTATTTTGCTTGGTGAAAATCATTGAATTTTCCAGTGTTTGTAAGTAAATAAATAACCTTCAAAATAAGAAATAGATAAAAAAGTTCACATCCATCCATCCATCTCTTCATCACTCTAAAAAGTAATTTTTGCCTTGTGATATACTTTTCCATTCATCTTCTATATTACTTTAGGTTTACATGCCAGGTATTACTTTCAGCAAAGAAATCTTTTTTTTAGAAAAATTCCAATACTTTGTTCAATTTCTTGCACTACAGTTTGAAACATATTTTCAGTCTCCCGTGGAACCTGCTCCTCAACTCAGATTTTAGCTTTGCCTAAATCTCTCCCTATCCCAGGCTCCTTTTGTATTATGATTTGGAGCAAACCTTTTTAGAAAGACACTGTATCTAGAGATGTTGTAAAGACAACTCAAATTCAAATCAGAAACAGAAACTGCCTTACAGTACATGTGCTTTTTCTATTTTGTACTTTAAAGAAGGAGACAAAATAGTTTGCATCTTTTATCTGGTTAAAGCTCATAAGAGGCTAATAAAAATTAGGATAAAGAACTAGCCATACTATTACTTATTATAGCCCCTGCCACAAGAGTCCATATACCACGTCTCCGAAGATTACTCTCTAGTCTCCTGCTTACATTGCCTTCGTGACAAGAACAACCTGGTAGGTGGAGGTGTGGGAAGGGAAAGAGAGGGAGAAAGAGCCAGAAAGCAAGAGAACAAAAATGTAATTTCCTGCCTATCAGCCCCACTATCATAATTACTTTCAAACTCTGACATGGGTTGAATCAGATGAACAACCAACCAAATCAATTTTTGCAGTTGGCGATCAGTGCATTCTTGGCTTATAAATTAAAATGTCACTGCTGGAGAACAAAATGATGCCACTCCTGGGCTCCCCAGTACATTGGGGAAAAAAGGACAAGCTCCTTCTTTCGTGCCCTTCATGCTTTTCCTGCTCCGTCCCTTTTAGCCTCTAGCCACATTCTTTGTCTTCTCAGTTACCTAACAGTGTGGTCCCAGCATCTATGTCAATGCAGAGGGTCCTTGGCACTGCATAGTTCTATAGAGAGCTCAGTCCTCTACATCAGAGAAGTGCATTAACTATGGGACAGTACAGAACAGCACACACTGACAACCTCCAATATATAATTTCCAGGAGGTAAAGGATGAGATAACCATGCCCACAGGGGAGGGAACCTGAAGGAGAAATCCTGATTTTGGAGAGTTTTGTTATTTGACTGCCATGTGATCACAGAGCCTTGTGGCCTCATTTAGGTCAATGAAGCGTGGGTCACAAGTCATACTGGCCCATTGGAATCTTTACAACCTCAATTTGGTCAACATTTATTGAGAGCCCAGCCCTTGCCAGATACTATCTGCAGTCATGTAGGTACAAACCAACAATTCTACAGTCAAGGATTTCATAGTCTAGGAGGAAGAGAGAAACCAAATATAACTACAAAATGATGGATAAATGCTATTAGAGCAGAATAAATAAATCACCATAGTAACAGTGGAGAGAAGTAATTAACTCAGAGAAAGCTGTAGTGGAAATGTGGCATTTTGATCTAGTCCCCGAAGGACGATGCCAACCTTTGTCTGCCATACTCCCACCCCATATTTCCAGCAATTCTGCTTATTTATCCACTCACATTCATCTCATCACGCATTCATTCATTCATTCCTTGTCTATTTATGAGGCACCTGCTTTGTGTTAGGCTCCATGCTAGGATGTGGGGCTACAACGTTGCCATAGCACCAGTTCTAGGACAAGTTATGTGAGGGTATTGTCTGATCCTTACCAACTATCAAGTAGAATCTGGAAATAATTTAATCTGCGCCTACGATAGATATAGAACCAAGATACCCAAAATCAGACAGAATCTTCAGACGTAGCCTTTCTACTTCAGCTCATAATGTGAGAAACTTCTACAGAGTTGGCCAGAATGCCTGCTTAGTCTCTCAGTACTGTCTCCTCATTTATAGCCTCCCGTCCCTCTGCTCCCCCATTCTGACCTAGGGTAGCAAAATGAGCATCTAGAACTCTACTTCTGAAGTCCAGCAGATTGTAACCTTGGCTTACTCAATGAATTCCTACTGGATTCTGCTTCTGGTTTTTTTTTTGTTTTGTTTTTTGTTTTTTGTTTTTTTTTTTCAGTTAGAGCCCAGTCCTTTAGAGTCCAGGCACCTGCTTTCAGTTTTATCCATCTTATGGTGAATATCTTTCCCTATGAATAATTTAAGCTTTCTCCGGCACTAAGAATCACCCCCCACCCCACCCACAATCCATATCCTACTACCCTAACTTGAAATTAGATGACTACAAACAATAATGCCTATCTGAATTGATTCTGGGTTTAGTGTATATGTGGAGGTTTTCCAGGATACCTGGAGTTATCCCCAGAGTCAGAACCTCACTCAACTCTAGCATGAGTACCAAAATATATAACCATTAATCTCACTGTTTTTATGTAACAAATATCTTCTGGTGACATTTAATACAAAACAGTACTATGCACATTTGTATATAAAAGCCAGCTAAATGTAGCTGGTTGTGACATTAATAGATCATAGAATTATGGTATGATATAAATATATATCATAGTACCACCCCAGATCAGTACTATCTTGCTCTTTTATATATTTCTTCTTTACTAGTAAATCCAGGAGTAGAGAAGTAAAGGGTCTACGTCACCACTCCATTTAACAATTTCAGTGGTGGGAAAAGGAAACTAACTTGTTACACACACACACACACACACACACACACACACTATATATATATATGTATCATACTTAATCCACTTCCTGTCCCTTTCAATAGTATGACATAATCTGTCCCTTCCAGAATTTCACTAATTGCTTATCTCACCGATTTGCCCCATGTGTTACATAAAAACAGAGACAGCAAAGATTATCTAGTAAAATTTCAGCATCAATCAGCTACTTAGCACTGCCTGAATGCAGTTGATAAACAGAAAATAATATCTAGAATATGCATGGCACTATTTTTTCCATAAAAAATAATCTTTTGGGCAGATATTTCTACCAGATATCTCAGCAAGGCATATGTGAAGGCCAGTCCATGGAGAGACTGAATATGCTTTTTCAGAGTCTGGTAATGAATGCGAAGGCAGTTTAATGGTCTGACAGTGGGTTTCTGAATATAATCCAGTGTCCCAAGTCCTAGAACTAGTTTATTCATTGTTCTTCCTTCTTTTGTTCCTGGAGATCTTCTCAGACTCATAGGGAAATCTCAATGCATGAAAACACAAAGCTGTAAAGTACTTGTTATATAGAAATGAGAGGGAAGTAAATTGCTTTTGGGTAAGCAAGGTCACCATAAGCCTGGCAGAGTGCTGGATGACATTATCATTGACTTACTCTTTCTATTTCAGTTTTCAAGGGATGTTTCAGGTACAGGAAATGCTGAGCAAATATTGCATTGTCACTTCAGATCATAAACATCCACCTATGGGATTACAGACACTCAGCAAACCCCAGTCTGTTGGGGAAAAGATCACAGTGATCAACACATAAACCAAACAATGAATCTTTTCGGTTAGCATTTTACAATTTTCCTCCACCTGAAAGACTTTCATCATAAATCACATAAAGTTATTCTCGGATTTCTCTTCCCCTGATCCTCTAGAACACATTCCTGCCAGCAAAGAGTTTACTATGGTTCTTTTGTATCTACAGACCCAATTGTCCTCAGTTAAGAGTGGAACACATATAAAGTATTCATTAATTGGTTTATTCATTTATACTTTCGACAAATATTTATTGAGCAACTACTATATGTTAGGTCTGTAACCTACCAGTCAGCAAAGATAGAGGTTAAGAGAATAGATTCCAGATCCAGTCTGCCTGAGTTCTAATTCTAACTTCATCACCTATTAGCTGTGTAACCTTGGGTGACTTACTTTTTTATTTCTCAGTGTTATCTGTTTAATAGGGACTGTTATGGGAATTAAGTGAGTTAATACATATAATGTGTTTAGAACAGTATAGGACATATGATAAGTACCGCAACTGATGCTGGCTCATTTAATAATGATGGTATAGATGATGATGTCACTTATTAGGAAGAAAGGAACATTCATCAATTACTTACACAAATGTATCACTGACAATTTAAAGTACTGTAAAAGAGAAGTGCATGAGGTTATGACAGCATATAAGTGAAAATTTTGACATGGTCAGGGAACTCAGGGAAGATTTCTCTGAGTAAAAAAAAAACAAAAAAAAACCTGAGAGCTGAGAAATAAGAATAGTAATAGGCAAGAGTGGCAGGAAGAAAAGAGGATTTCATATAAACAGCACATGCCAAAGCCTTTTGTTGGAAGGCAGCAACATTTCCCATTAGCGAAATATTAGCGAAATTAAAGTAAGGTCTGTAATATCGAAGCCCAGAGAATGGGCCCAGTAGGGCTGGGAGGAAGAAGGGAGACCTAGTGACGAATAAGATTACAGAGGCAGGAGACAGATTGTATTGAACCTTATAGGCCATATTAAGGATTTTGTCTTCTCTAAGAGCAATGGGAAGCCATTGTAGTAATTTTTACACATGAGAACAAGAATTTGCATTAAAGTTCTGGCTCAAAGCTCATCAGAAAATAAACCAAAAAACAAGTCAGCGAGTAGTGTGATAAGCGCCATGGTGATCCAGGGGTCTCTGCAATCTACCACTTCCTGGTATGCTATTCAGTCTTATTTCTTGTTACTCCTCAGCTTGCAAACTCACTTCCAGCAAAGCCAGACTACTTGCAATTCCAAATGCACCATGTAGGTTCACCACTATATTCTATACATGTGGCAACCTCTGCCAGCAATGCCCTTCTTCTTCCTGCCTTCCTGTTAACCCCTACTGGTCCTTTGTAGCTTGATTTTAAGATGAGCCAATAACATGGTAAAATACTCAAGAAATGTTTGACGCCAGCACAAATGAATTCATGTATATTCTAACACAAAGGTTTTAGGCTCAGCTTTGCCAGGGCTAAGAAGATCTTTGTGAGATTACACATTCAAAACTACCAGTAAGGAAGCCAGCAAGCAGCTTCAACTTTTTAAATTGAACCCAATTCCCCAGAATGCAGTGATGACAAGGCTCCCTGGCCAGTGGTCATATGTAGCAGATTCAATGTGATTTCTCTTTATGTGAGAAGACTTGGCCCTTGCCACCATCTGATCATGGAAATTCAGCTCAGGAGCAAGCTTTTCGGAAAAAAAAAAAATAAGTATTTTTAGGGGTGTCAGATAACTCACTGATACATAAGATGCGGACAACCTTCGCCACGAATAATTAGCCACATGACATGAAGTCATATTCAGCCACTAGATAGAGTGGCAGCCACTACCCTCAGAGCAAAACCCATTCCTAGAGGCTGAGAGGCAAATCATATCAAATAATGGCATGAAGTGGACACCATATGAAATATTTTATCTAAACAAAATAATTAGATAAGCACACAGAGAAGTTATATTAAAATATTTGAATGAAACATTAGAAACAGGTCAAGTATTCAACAACAGGGGACTGGTTAAATGAGAATAATCAAAGAACATGTTCCTGGATACAGGTATGCATTTATATGTTAAAAAATTGATTAGTTTTATATATGATGTTTAAAACCCATTTTTTCTACTTCATACTGGAAACATCTTTACATGTCAATGCACATGTGTGCAGTTATTGTTGAAAGCAAACTGTATGAACATATAAGAACTGTTTTTTTAAAATACTTGAAGTTTACAAAACTTTTGAAAGAAAAAAGAATGTAAAAAGTAGTAGAAGATTCCTTCTACTTCCTTACTGGTCATGTTTAACATATGGTCTCACACTGCCAGAGAAGGTGAGTTCCCAGAGAGAATAACCGTGCACAGGGCTCTCATGTTTCATAAGCAGAGATTCATCCATATGGTCAATATTGAATGAGTACCATTTATTTATGTGGCACTATGTGATTTGCTAAAGATATTATAGTGAATGAGAGATAGGGTGATGGGGAAAGTAGCAAATAAATGAGCCATCTATTATAATAGAGCACAGTGAAGGCATTACTGGGCACACGTCCACTGTATCTGTCCCCTATCAGTGTCACAGAAGTTCCCATAAACGAGATATTACCACACAGCAAAGCGTTATTGCAAGATCCCATGAGCCAAACACATGTAAAAGGTGCACTGTTGCACGTGGGATACAGTAAATGTTCAGTGAAGAGTAGAAAAAGAAAAGAAAAATTGTTTTGTTGAAAGAGAATTGGAAGGATGTCTGAAGGTACTGCGAATCTAATTTTTGCATAAAGGCAGAGTTTGTAATATTTGGATAGGCTAAAAGTCAATTGCTTCAGGGCATTTCTACTTATTATACTCACCCATTGGTCTTTTTTCCTTCCTTCTACTGTATAAATCAGCAACACTATCTGATAGCTGAACTTCTTATCCAGCTAGAACTAATCTTGTATTTTATGCAAGTCTGCCTAAATGTCAGCAGGGCAAATCGTGGAAGTTCCATTCAATTTGACAAATAATAAAATGGAAACACTAAGAAGAATTAGATAAGACCATTTGTCTGAAATGACTTGCAGTTGTGTGGTGTGTCTGAACGTGCATGCATGTCAATGTAAGTGTTGGAAGAAGATGTAGAAGAGGGCGAGACAAATTTAGAGCAGATTTAATTGTTTAAAAATCAGAATATTAGTACCACAAAGGAGAACAAAATAGTATAAGAGTTCAGATCACAGCATTCCAAAAATGTCAACGAAAACAGTTTTCCAGACTTGAAAGGAATTAGCAGAGACACTAGGGTAAACACTGCCTTGAGAACAGGTCTATATAGGTGAACGGTTTTGCATGTTTTCTATCTCATTTTTTTTGACCTAGATAAAGTCACGTAGCTAATTAGTACCCCCCAGAGCAGCCTGGCCATCAGCCTGCCATTCAGATTTCTCTGCATAACAGGAACATGGAAGTGTGTAAGGAAATGCTCTATGACTGGCAGTTTCCTAGCTTAAAGTTCAGAAAAAAAAATGAAGGAATAGAGTCTAGAAGAAAAGAAAGAAAACAGCATGGTTTATTAGGTGACCTTGAATGTAGCTGCAGTGAATTCCCTCCCTAGACATGGCCCCCATGCTACAGCACTGACTAAAGGCATCCAACAAGATAAAACAGCGTAACAGCTCCCTCATTCTCTTGGTTCCCCACTCCTTATCAGCTGAGCTAATATTTACAATGCAATTATTGCTCTGAATGATTAAACATTCTTCCCCTTTCATATAGCTGATTTTCTTTTCAAAGGCTGAGTCACTCTTTGGGGAAAATCTTTTTCTCAGTGGATTCCCCTTCCCCTCCCTCAGCTTTGCTTGGATGAAAACAAAGATTATAAACACCGCTGCAATTGGTACTAAAGAAATAAGGTTGAAATGAGGGCAGATGTTCCCTGTTCAACAGTGTTTTGAGGACTGAGGATAAGATCATAACACCTCCCCCCCACCAAAAGAAAAAAAAACAAAAAACAGTAACCTAATAATTTACTTCCATAAGTAAAAAAGCAGGGTGAACTATTATTAAACAATGCCGCATTTACAAAAGAGTTTTTACTTTAGAAATAACATACCCTCCCTATGTGTAGCTAATGTTATTCTTCATTTTCAGAAAAAACACAATAAAAGTTAAATAAATTGTTTAAAGCAAATGAAGCCTTTACATGGAAATGAGGATTCAAAATTTACTTCCTCCTAGCTGCCACTGCTATGGTCTGAATGTTTGTGCCCCACCCCACCACCCAAATTTACATATGGAAAGCTTATCACCAATGTAATGGTGTCAGGAGGTGGAGTTTTTGGGAAGTGATTAGGTCATGATTGCACAGCCCTCATAAGTGGGATTAATTCTCTTGAAAATGTGGTCCCAGAGAGACCCCTTGTCCTTTCCATCATGTAAGGACATAACTGGAAGTCACCATCTATGAACCAGGAAGCAAGCTCTCACCAGACATCAAATCTGCCAGGGTCTTGATCTCAGACTTCCCAGTCTACAGATCTGTGACAAATATATTTCTGTTGTTTATAATTGTACCTAACTTTGTGGCATTTTGTTATAGCACTCTAAATGGACTAAGATAGCTATCTGCCTTCGAAACTCACTGTCATCCTGAATGGCATTAGTCAGTTTTATGCAACCTGTCTTTAAAAACAATTGACCCAGCAATCCCATTACTGGGTATATACCCAAAGGATTATAAATCATTCTGCTATAAAGACACATGCACACATATGTGTAAATCATTCTACTATAAAGACACATGCACACGTATGTCTATTGCAGCTCTATTCACAACAGCAAAGACTTGGAACCAACCCAAATGCACATCAATTATAGACTGGATAAAGAAAATGTGGCACGTATACACCAAGGAATACTATGCAGCCATAATAAAAGGATGAGTTAATGTCCTTTGCAGGGACATAGATGAAGCAGGAAACCATCATTCTCAGTAAACTAACACAAGAACAGAAAACCAAACACCGCACATTCCCACTCATAAGTCGGAGTTGAACAATGTGAACACAAGGACACAGGGAAGGGGGAATATCACACACCAGGGCCTGTCAGAGGGTGGGAGTCTAGGGGAGGGATAGCATTAGGAGAAATACCTAATGTAGATGACAAGTTGATGGGTGCAGCAAACCACCATGGCACATGTATACCTATATAACAAACCTGCATGTTCTCTACATGTACCCCAGGACTTAAAGTACAATTTTTAAAAAGAAGAAAAGGAAAAACAGATGTTCAGTTAACTCTCCATGAAAACGTTTGCATGATACTATCACTTTGCATCTCTCTCAAGTAATGGTGATAATGAGAAGATGAAAAATAGCCACTAGAACTTAGAGTTTTTCTTTGTGACAGGCTTTGCACTAAACCAATAACCATGGGTTGCCACATTTAATCCTCACAACAATTCTACAAGGCCAGTTCTATTATTAGATCTTCCTTTTACAAACAAGAAAACAAGACTTAGAGAAGCCAAACAAATTGATAAGAAAATAGATTTAATAAGTGATGGACATAGGAACTCAGTCTTGCTAACATCAAAGCATCAACATTTAACTCATTGGCAATTTTGCCTTTAAGAAAAGAGAAATCATTAAATTGAAAAAAAAAAAGTGAAGCCAGGAAATTTCTGAAAGCTTTGGGTCATACCCGCAGATTAGCCATTTTATAATACCTTCACATTTCAAGCAGCCTTCTTTCTTCAGTTCAACATCTGCTTCAACACACTTTCTAACTACTCGAACATGCGAGTGCAGCATTTCATAAATTAGATTATGTGCAAAACTAATTCAATCACTTATTGGAAAGAGTTAATGCACTAATTTTCTTACAAGGAATATACTGCCACAATCTGGTTGATTTTGTAGTGGTAGCAATTTTTCTAATATTGTCTTATGAAGTCACCCAGACTGATTCCTCTGGAGTACGGTAGAAGTAAGAATTATAATATGCTGAGATACAGAACTCCTTAAAGGCAGTTTTGAAGCTTCCCCCAACCTTGTTTCCAATATAAAATCAGCATTCCCCTAGACATCTTACACAAACTTCGTGAATTTATAGTCACCCAAGAGTGACTGCTACAAGCAAATGCTTATTGAGTGCAGGGTCAGGAATAAGCTAAAGTTTCTCTCAAGTTTATGGCCTCTAAGGTACAAAAAGTTTGATAGGTAAGCGGTCCTCTTCCTTTTAATTCTGGCCTTTACCCAGAACACATGAAAAGTTAAAGATTTTCCTTTTGTATATGAGTAGATTTAGCTTCTTAATACACATAATCAAAATATAAAATATTTGATTTAAAACTGGACACTTGCTGAATTGAGAATACTTCCAGTGAGATCTATTACTTTTTCTTTTCTTTTCTTTTCTTTTCTTTTTTTTGGGACGGAGTCTCGCTGAGTTGCCAGGCTGGATTGTAGTGGCGCCATCTTGACTCACTGCATGCTCCGCCTCCTGGGTTCATGCCATTCTCCTGCCTCAGCCTCCCTAGTAGCTGAGACTACAGGCGCCTGCCACCACGCCTGGCTAATTTTTGTATTTTTAGTAGAGACTGAGTTCACTATGTTGGCCAGGATGAGATCCAGTTCTATAAAAGATAAGATTTAAAAGAAATGCACTCACTGTTGGTCAGACAGCCATGGTCTAAGGAGAAAGTTTTCAGAGTACAATAGATGTTTGGAAAAGATAGAATGCAGTTCTCTTCTCTATTGACCAAACAATTTGTGTCATATTTGAGGGAACAACATTCTTCACACCCAGCTATGATGAAGGATCATTGTGTTGAACTGAGCTTTAAGTTCACTGTTTCCTTATCAGATAATATAATACAGAAAACCAGAGGAAGAGGAGTCATCCGATGACAAAATGCTTCCTAGTTACTATTGACTCAAAAGCTAAAGTCAGCAACAGAAGACACATATTAAATATATAAAACTATATTAAATCTCTTTTTGCATTATCTGTCACTGTTCTATTACATCTCCAGAGGGCAGGTTCTCTCTCAGCCATCTCAACAACTCTGTCCCCTTCCTCATCATCACTTCACAAAGTATTAAAATGTGTCCTTTTTCTCTATTGGATAGAGCTCATTTGTTATTCACATAATTATGGAGAAGGGTTATGAAGTGAATCCATCCTCAGGCCACCCTCAGTGACCATGGGCAGTGGGGTCAGGCACATATAAACCCAAGGCTATTGAGCTGAGGTGCTGCCTGGCAGCCAGTCAGAGTTTTGCAGGCATACCCACAGAAATCTTTGTGCTCTTCTAATTTGTGGTAGGTGCACTTTGTCAGCCTCGCGATAACCCAGAAGAGAACATGTGTAGATGGCCTCTATGAAGCTCTTTTGCTTGTTAGCAGCTGGTCAAAGTTACCAGAAATGGGAGGACGCGACCTCAACCAACAAAAGAGAACTGGGCGATTCCAGGTAAGGCTCACTCTTTGCATTTTAAAACAAATCTACTTTGTTTCAAGATTCCCCTTGCTGTTTGTGAAATATTTTTTTTTGGTCATGCACTGTTTGAATATTTTTTCTCCTTATTTTTCTCTTCCACTTTTTTCTTCTTGTCTTTGTAACTTCTTTCCTTTAAAGAGAATACCTCAGGCCAAACAGCTGTGTTATTTCTCAGATAGGCTTAAAAGAAAAAAAAAAAGGTTAAGTTATCCAAACTTACACTCTAGGCCATTGAATTAGAAATATGAATTATTATATTTTTAAATCTCTGGGAATATAACTGATATTTGTATTAGGAGGTTCTGGGTCCTTGTTTTGGTTTGTTACCACTCCATTTCTAGAGATAAATGTTCTCAGACTTTCTAACTATCACTGGGTCTTAATTAGCTCACCATGCTTCTTTCTAATGAGAAGTATTATGCCATGGTTGGGTATAACCCCACTTTATTTTTTGCCCTATTAATAACTGTTTGTCTTTTTTACCTTGGACAAGTGTATTTTATGTGCTGATGTACTTAGTTGGAAATTTACACACATATATATACACACACACACATATATGCACACATATACATACATACATATATATTTATTTGAAAGCTGTAGGCAGAGGGTAATTTCCCAGTAGACCAACTACAGGAGTCATCTTGCCTGAGTTCTAATATGCATCTTAGTCATGTAACACAGAATTCATTTTCCTGATCCTATTCTTATGTCAAATTCAGAAGCTAAAAATATTCATACAGACAGATCTTGTCTTCCCACGTGACCCCATTAAAATGTCATATAAATATATTTTGATCTGACTTCCCATTGCCAGATAAACAGCACAGATTTTCTTCCATGAAATGAATTTTTTATATGTGTTTCTTCCTAATCAAGACATTCTATTCCATCCTGAGAATAATCCATATTATTCTTATGATGACTTTATTACCAAGCTTGGGTTAAAACTTTATGTCAGGAATAGCAGATATTTGCTTTGAAGTAACAGTCTAAATTATTTCTGAAATTAAATACTAGAAATATGACTTCAAGTTTTTCCTTTGAATGTCACATAATAAAGCAATTGTCATTAGAAGTAGAAATAAGACTTCTAGGAGGAATTTGCTCTCCTTAATAAGACTGAAAGAAGATAGCTTTTTAAAATTGCTCTAAATAAAAGATTTTATAGAAGTGTATGTAAGGTATGTTTTTAAATTTACTCCGAATACTCCTAGGACAAATAATTGAAGAAAACAAGGTTTACATTTCATTGGGCTTTTTTTCCTTGTAAAAAAACAGCAGAGAAAGAATACTGTCAATAGTAAAAGACAGGTCTATCAAAGTGTGCACTGTCAGAAATAAAGAAGTATTCTTTGGCTATTTCTGGGTATCAGCAGTTGGTCTTCTTAAGCCTTAGCCATTTCTTATTAAAAAGTATGTTTACTACCCAGTTATAACAAGAAGTTCTGACTTGAAAAGAAAATTGGCCTCCTTAACTTCTTACTGTCGGGGAGAAGTGAAACTACTAGATGGTTTTACCACACCTCAAAATATTTGATCTTGCCACTGTCTAAAAAACTCTTATTACACTGTATCACCAACTTTGTCTCCCACCCCCTGCAATGTCTTTTCCTCCGAGAGCAGATTTCTGTAATACTGAAAATGGTTAGTAGAATAAGAGGATATTAAGGCAAAAAAAAATTAAAGATAATTTTGTCCAATTTCTCTCTTCCAAGGATGGGAAAGCTGAGTCTCTTGCAGTTTAAATGACTTCTCTGGGCAATTGTAACTTGGCATCTCGTGGTAGAAAGCCAAACCTTGGGAGGTAAAAAGTGTTTTGAATAATGCCTGGTCTGGTTGGACGAGAGTCCTGTTAAGGTTTCTTGCAATGCTGAGTGTATATAATCCGTTTACTTTCTACTGAGTCACACTATCTCTGGTTCTCTTTGCATTTCTGACACCGTTGAACACGTCCTACACCTAACTGGGCATTTGTTTGGAGATATAGTATCCGTGTGTATTTCACCCTTTTTTTGTCCTTTAGGAATTTAATGGTTTAAATATTTGTCCCCTCCAGATCTCATGTTGAAATGTGATCCCCAATGTTGGAGATAGGGCCTAGTGGGAGGTGTTTGGTCATGGGGCAGATCCCTCATGAACGGCTTAGTGCCTTCCTCGAGGTAATGAGTGAGTTCTTTTATTTTCATGAGATCTGATTGTTAAAAACAGCCTGAACCTCCTATCCTCTCTTTTGCTCTCCCTTTCTCTCCATGAGATCTCTACACACAGCTCTCCTTCCCCTTCTGCCATGAGTGAAAGCTTCCTAGGGCTTCACCAGAAGGAGATGCTGGTGCTATGCTTCTTGCACAGCCTGCAAAACTATGAGCCCCAATAAATCCTTTTTTTTAATACATTAGTCTCACATGTTTCTTTATAGCAACACAAAACAAAGACAGGGAGCCAAAAATACATATAAAGGGAATAAGAGGGAATTAGAAATCAACCTGTTGACCAAAAATGAAGACAATTTGTTAAACTTGCTCCATGAAGGTAATTCTATTTTGTTCCATAGGACTTAGTTTCCTGTCAAAAACAAAAATAAACAAAAAAACTAGCAAATTCCCTTAAGGTCAGTTCACTACACGCTCTACTTTAATGGATAATGTATATCTAATGGAGGGAAATGAAAGTATATTTCTTATTGTCCAAAGGCTTAAAATAGCTTTGTAAGCTGACAATAGAAAAAAATTAATGTGGCTTGTTTTGCTTTCACCTGATATTCACCTTTTGATGATAGGATGGTCTTGCACATGATAGGCCTCTCCGTGGGATACTAAAATTAAGAGTATCTTAAAAGTTGGGAGTGATTTAACAAACTGTTGAATTTTAATCCTTCATCTCACATAAGAAGAAACCAAGGTCCTGAAAGGTCAGGTCACAGGTCATACTACAGCTTAGTGGCAGACCTAGGCAGGAACTCAGGAGTCCTAACTTCAAGGCTAGCATTCTTCCCACTGCATCATGCTGTACCTACCTATTTTGAAACTAGATGGATGATACCAAACGCTTCACAGAATTTTAAAATTGCTGATACAAACATACACATATGCTTTGGATTAAAACAGGAGGAGAAAAAGAGCAGGGCTAATTAAAACTGAAGGGAGAATTTATAATCATTTCACCAGATATAATATCACCATTAATTTTGCTTGTTCTTCTCAATAATATCACAAAACCCATCAATGATTAGACAATGTCCCTGCTTCTGTTTGGACTTTTCTGCAAGACGGGACCATCATCAGGACGATGATAACAGTATCAAGGTGCTCTTATTTCCCCCTAGTTGCTCTGACATCAATGCACCCATCAAGAGCAAACATGTTGCATCTCTTTTGTGTCCTCATTTTACAACTACCATTTTTTGCTTTCCATCTGAATACGTTGTTGTCACTAATCTGAGAGCAGGAGAGAGCTCCTGAAGAAAACTAATTTGCACACAGCTGCAATTAATCAGATGGCTTGGAGCGGTGTAGTGAACCCAAACGCCCTCTTGAAATGGGAGGCTTAAGTACCAGTAGGACTTTGTGGAGACCAAGCTTGCCTGGTTCTGAAGGTGAAGCTAGACCTCAGAGCATGAGGAATAATGACTAATTTGGCATTCCAACAAGGCCACAGCCTTCAGAGGGTACATTTCATGTGAACCCTTAGCCAAGGAACACAGCAGAGGCACAAAACATCTGCTGACCACTCACAAAAGCAAGGATTGTTGGAAAACATTCTGTTCTTTGTTTTCCTTCCCCCACTAGCTGAACTTTCAGGTTCCCAGTAGTAAAGCCAATTTTTATATTTAATTTCATTCTCAGATCTCCTGGGTGAGTGGGCTTGCAGATTTCGGTTAGAGAGATTGATAACTCAAGCCCAAAATTCTCTAGGCAAAATATTCACTTATTGGGACCACTTTGACTGGATGCTTTTTGAAATGGGCAAGTTCACTGGTATTAGAAAGTTAGATTGGAAACTTCCTGTTATTGGCATTTTCTGCTTTGGCAGAGGCTGGAAAACACTTTGGGGCAGAATATTAATATTTAGTTCTCTGGTTAAAATCAGTACATGCTGATGTGACAAAGAAAATCTATAAAAGGAGCACATTTTTCAAATATATATTTAATGGTAAAAAGACAAGTTAAGTTTCATATCCACATTCAATTGTTATTTATTTTATTCAGATGTTTCAACTGGCCACAGAAAGAAAGATCCTCTCTAAAAGCAAAATAATCACTCTTCAGAACTAGAAAAGAAAAACTTTTCATAAATGACTCAAAGGCAAGATGACCCGTTTCTCATTTATATGATATAAACCCAGAATGGGAGAGGAAGAAGGAAAGTATATCTGAGTATGTTTGAGAATTAAATGCCAAAAATCAGATGCTTCTATATTTTGTGAGGAAATCATGGTTTACTATGATTTTCAGAAAAGTCATCAACAGTTCATTTAACTTGGCTCTGGGTACTTTGTTCTCTACTATATGTTCTGGGCTCATGCCTGCCAGTTATGTTTTCAGATTGAAGCAGAGGTATGATGATTTTCCAGGGGCTATTAAAGTCCCTACAAGAGAATTACCAAAATAAAGATTCAGATAAGAGATTTTCCGGAGGTAGAAGCCAGAAAGTAAATGAAAATTACTTACTTTCCAATTATAAGTTTGGGGACTGACCATTATTTAAAGATAACTATACAAATTGGCACTGTGTTAAGTAAAGCTTAAATGTGAAAATCAGGATTTGCATAGGAGATAAGATAAAGTAAGGGGTGATTATTTGCTTAGAAAAAAGGTTTATAATAAAGTTCATTAAAATGGTAAGTTCTTCCTAATCCTTGAACAATGGCTTGATTTCCAAGAATTCAATTCCTATCTAACTATTCAGTAACCTGCCTAGCATAAAAAGCAAGATACACAGAGCCATACAGGTAAATGTAAATGATCCTGGCTAAGTGTGGCTGCAGTTTACCTATCTATGATCATAGAGACATTGCTGGAACACAATAAGAATGGTAGAAAGTCTAAAAGAAAAAAATTAGAATGAGTTGTAGAGAAAGACAGTAAACTACTTCTAGCAAAAAAAAAAAAAAAAAAAAAATTCTTCAGTATTTTTTCTTCATAAAAAATGGAAGGGGGGTATTTCCAGACCAAGATAGAAATAAGAACCTTTTATTAGCCAGAAAACCAGAAAGCAAAGGACTTACACTGTAGAGGAATCTAGGTTATGTTCTAAGAAAAAAACAAATATACATATGTAGATACAGACAGACGTAGAGAGAGCAAGAATGATATTAATATAAACCATAGATTCAAAAAACAAAAATATAAATAATACAACAAAATATATAAATTTTAAAACATATTTTTACATATATTTATAAACTGATATTTTATTCAAATGTTTCAACTGGCTCCAGGAAGGAAGATCCATTCTGATGTGTTCTGGCTCTGTGTCCCCACCCATATCTCATCTTGAATTATAATCTGAATTGTAGTCCCTGTGTATTGTGGGAGGGACCTCTCAGGAGGTGACTGGATCATGGAATGATTCCCTTATGCTGTTCTTGTGGTACTGAGTGAGTTCTCACAAGATCTGATGGTTTTATAAGGGGCTCTTCCCCCTTCACTCTGCTCTTCCCTTCTTGAAGCTGCCACGTGAAGAAGGTCTTTGCCCTACCTTCATCTTCCGCCATAATTCTAAGTTGCCTGAGGCCTCCCTAACCATGCAGAACAGTGAGTCAATTGTGCCTTTTTCCTTTATAAATTACCCAGTCTCGGGTATATCTTTACAGAAGTATGAGAATGGTTTAAAACACTCTCTAAAAGCAAAATAATCACTCTTCAGAAGTAGAAAAAAACTTTCTGTAAGTGACTCAAAGTCAAGATGACCAATTTCTCATTTATATGATATAAACACAATAGGACAATACACAGATTGTCCTATTAAGGACACATCCTCTCATGTACTTTAAATCATCTCTAGATTAGTTATAATATGTGAAACAATGTAAATTCTATGTAAATGCCTATTATACTGTGTTTTAAAATTTGTATTATTGTTGTTGTTGTTTTGTTTGTTTGCTTTGCTTTTTGAATCCATGGTGGGTTGAATCTGTGGATGGGGAACCTGTGAATATATATACAGAGGACTGTATGTATAAAATCTCACATTGTGTTAGGCATATGAGAATGACAGGTGGGCAGGCTTAGGCAACTCAATTAGAAATTTCATGGTAAAAGGTAAGGTTCAATTCAGAGAGCATACCATCAGACCCATAGTAAGCACAGTCTATTTTCATACCTTTCTCAAGAAGCAAGAGATTTGCTGTCCTATCTAAGGTTCTCTCTGGTCACCTTGACATTTTACTTTTTGAGGGGTTTTAATTATCAGAAACAGAAGTAGAAAATAATATCAATGACAAAGTCAAAGATGGCTAATGAAGAAGAGTCCTTGCAACTCCACACAAGTACTTTAGGACCCTGACTTTGCAGAATGAGAGATGTATGACTCAATCAATAAGACGAGATGGCATGAAATACTATAACCTGCCATGATGGGGTAGGGAGGCTGTTTCTTAATGGGTAGGAAAATCAAGACCACCAAGTTCTACTCTCAGGTCTCATGTTCACTTAGCTTCTGTGACCTTCATTAAACAGATTTGATTACAGACAAATTTGCAAAGTATGCCATAGAATACAGAATCATAAAGACAACTTGCTAAAAGTCTAAACTCACAAATGGGACAAGGACAAAAAGAGATTCAGATCTAAAGGTAGCAGCGGCACAGGCTACTTCCATAACAGAGTCTCCATTGGTAAGAATGCAAATACAACGACATAGCCAAGTATATAATTACTTAAAAAATGCTAACCAGTAAAAATTTAATGCGCCCTTGTTTACATTTCAGGTGTAGGATTAAAAAAAAAAAAGGAAATAAATTGTATTATTACTGCTCCCTGGTTTGTCACCCAGACTTACCACAATGCAGGCTTTCCTCCAACTAGGCCGAGTCCCTATTCTTACTCTCCAACCAAACCTAAGTACTAATCAGAATAGAAGCATCTGAGCTGGTTCTAATCCAGCCCTTCTCTCCTGCCCTTCCCCTACCAGGTGCTGGTCAATTATAAGGGCTAGGACTTCTGCAGTCTATTAAGGACAAATCATGAGACATGCAAACTGAAAAGCATAAAATTGGAGTCATCAAAATTAACTGAAAGTAAGTGATTCTTGACAATCCACAAGTCATGAGTTAGAATTCTGGTTGCTCAGACAGTGCCTTTCTCCCCAAACCATAGTTATTCATTTGTTTTCATAGCTAATTTATTGTCAATCTGCAATACACAGGAGATTGCTTTAAATTCTGTTATTAACATGATGCAACCTCAAAGAATGTTGAACTACTAGGGACTGTATTCAGACATGCAATACAAAATATGTTTGGTGCATGAAGTGCTTTCAATGGGAAATCAAGGAACAAGGAGAGAATAGGAGGGACCCCTCACCTCGATGTGGTGAGGGGTGAGAGAGGCTTGCCAGATTGGTGACATCTAATGTGAGGCAACAGGCAAAGGGGTCGGAAGATGAAGCCAGTGTTGATGGTAAATGGCAAGGTTGTTTCAGACAAGGGAATAACTTGTTAAAAAAACCAGGCACTGCATGGTGGCTCACTCCTATAATCGCAGATTTTGGGGAGGCCAAAGCAGGAAGATCACTTGAGCGCAGGAGTTTGAGATAAGCCTGGGCAACATAGTAATACCCTGTCACTACAAAAAGCAATACTGAAGCTTGGAAGCAGAAGACAGCAAGGTGGATACTTAGTTGCTTTTTGGATTATCTGCCTGTTTGACATGAATTACCTAGCACTGCCACTACGAGCAGGCACCATCTGGATGGAGGTGTGGGTGTGCTCTCATGCATAGTCAAGCAGCCCCACACCCCAAAGACAAATGTGAGCCACACATTTGCCATATCCGTACACCCTTGTTCAGAATGGAAAGCCATCAGATGCCCGACAATCTCCCCCTAACAATGCCCAAGATGATTAACTTCTCACGGCTTGTAGCAGGCAGGTGGCTGACACAGGCTGGGTGAGAACTTTGAAGCATACTTCAAACAGCTCAATTAGATCAAGAGAAAAGCCTCCTAAAGTAGATCCATAGACTTACTGTAAAACATTTTCCTTCTCTTCACAATATTAAAAAATACCATCAGCTTCTTCTAGACCAGGAGCTGAAAGGTTGCGCCAGCTTTTCTGGTGCCTCCCTTTCAATTTAGCCTGGTTGATTTTTTTTTTTCAATCTGCCACAATCACAATGTTTGCAAACCCTTCAGTCGACAGCATTTATGGGGAGAACAGGTTCCTTCTGTCAGTCCCAGAAACCATCGCAATTCACTGTGTATTTGTACATTTGATAATAGCTCTATGGCAAAAGAAGGGGAGAGAGGGTAAGAGCACCAGTGCTAGCCATTACAATCACAGAACAGAACAAGGAAATTTTTTTTTAAATGAGTAAATCTACCACTGGCCTCTTCTTTATTGAGCTCTGCCATAGTTATTAGGCACATGCGGGGAAGACAGAGTGAATATATATAGCTTCTAATGCATCACCTGTAACTCAGCACTGTGCAGGAGGCAAGCAACTCTTCAGGGGGCTGTCAGAACGGGATCATAAATACACTGTAAATTAGGGGAAATGACCAAAAGGATGGAGGGGTATCTGGATGGCTTGGCAAAGGAAGCCCATGGAACATCTTTACCTCTTTACTCCTCCATTGTCAACTGTTAATAATCTATACTTTACTCTTTTCTAGTCCAATATTTCTGCTTAATAACTTGGATAAAAATATGTTTATTAAGAAAAACAGCAACCACAACACTAAGTGCTTACTGTGTGCCTTCCCTTATAACTTTAAGAGGCACTTTTTTTTTTTTAGATTTTTTAGTTTTTAAATTTTTATTTTATTTTATTTTATTATTATTTTTATTTTTTTGCATAAAACTTGCTTTTAGCTTTTTTTCTTTTTTTAATTTAAGTTCCAGGATACACGTGCAGGACATGCAGGCTTGTTACATAGGTAAACATGTGCCATGGTGATTTGTTGCACCTATCAACCTATCACCTAGGTATTAAGCCCCACTGTTTATCTTGATATTCTCCCTCCTCGTCCCCCTGACAGGCCCCGATGTGTGTTATTCCCCTCCCCGCGTCCACGTGTTCTCGGTGTTCAGCTCCCACTTATGAGTGAGAACATGTGGTGTTGGGTTTCCATTTGTTGTCTTATTTAGAGTTCACAACAACCCTATAAAGTCGATATTAGTATTCTATTTTATAGATGAGGAAACTAAGACAGAGTTTCAAAAGCCCACCAAAAGACACACATCAAGGGCATGACAGAGCCACCTAAGTTTGACTCCAGGGTCCAAGTTCTTATCTACCATTTACTATTAAGTATATAATCAGTGACTTATGACATTAAACATATGATTACTTCCTCTAGAGTGCTTTGGTTTTGTTTTTGTTTTTTAGAAAACTGGTTCTTACAACCTGAAATCACTAAATAATACATGTTACATTATTAGACAGGTTGGTTAGATTTCGACAAGTCAATTGGCTGAGTTAAGCAAATTCCTCACATTTATTACATAACTTTAGTAGATCAGTCCTTGTCCTTTGTAGGTCAGAAGGGGCTCTTGAGCTGCAGAATTCCACAATAGAATATTTTGAATTGGGAAACACAGTGCAGGAAATGGACCATATTTCCTGAGTTCAGGGTTCTCCCACTGCACTGTTTTCCTAGAGAAGTTGTGAAGTAACGTAGCGTTTTCTTGTTTCTTCCAATCCACTTTTTTTCCAACAGCCACCATAATTTTCAGAAATGAAATTCTATCATGTCACCGTCTGGTTTAAAAGTCTTCAATGGTCCCTCATTGCACTGAAAGTAAAATCCTAGTGGCAAAGTGCTCCAGAAAACAATGTCCCAGTTCCTCCACATTGCAGTTTCTGCAAAACTACCTGCCCTTTGAGCATTTATATATGTAGCTTTTCTGACTCCATTTCAACTTGTAGGGAGTTCTGAAGTCTCATTTCTTCCCTAGTAGACCTTGGCATCAGCTGCTGAGAGCCAAATGCCCTATTGTGTACTTGAGGGATAAGAGAAGGAAAACACAGGTGTAGGTAGCTTTTGTTTCAGCCTTGCTCTAGGTAAAGTGTCAGGGGAAGTTTGCTTCAACAAATCTTTATCCTTTCTAGAGGAACACATGGTAGTTTCAGGGGTTCTTTAAGAAGTAACTGTCTAAATAGTTTTAGGGGTTCTTTAAGAAATAACTGTCTAAATAGCTGTAAAGGAAATGACCACAAAGTAAAGGAGTAAGAGAGCAGTAGAAGATGATGTCTTTTAAATACATGCAAAACCAAACAGGGGACAGCTACCAGCTGTCTTTTGTTCCCTCCAAGGACAAGAACAAATAAAAACAAAACTCCTGGGAATAAGGCAAGAAAAGGAAACTACAGTGGATCACACGATTCAAGATTCTTTAACTTACTACTAACATGATGAGTTAGTATGATTGAAAAAGTGTGTATTTTGAGATTGGACCTAGCTCCATTTCCAGCCCCACTCTTACCTAACCTGCGTTTCTGCAGGTCTGTGATGAGGATGACAAGAGCAGCTTCCAAGACTGTTGTTCTGGGATTGAGAAGGAGATGTGGATTCTCCTCAGGCTCTGCTGCTGGTTTGGATTTATTTTTGACTCTCCAAAATCAATTCCATTTCAGTATAATATGGGCACGATACTTCGCTTTCTCTTATTGGTTTAGAAAAGAACATATGATTTAATCCTGATTAATGAGGTGTTGTGGACATGAGGGGAGTTTGCTGGAAATGGTTTCTTCACATCTAAGGAAATGACATAGCAGAAGAGCTATTGTTGTCTACTGGATGTTGTCATTTCAGGATCTGGCATCTAGAACAGCTACAGAAGGTCTTGCATACAGAATAGCCTATCTAAGAGCATCCCTAGAGCCTATTTCTGAGGATGACAGAGAGAAGAATCTGGTCTATGGAAGCATCACTGAGCAATGAAATTAACCAAGTGTACAACTCATTCTATTTTTGGAATGTTTGCTCCTTAATTTCTCCCCTGGTTCTGCATCAGTTTGTCTTTTAGCTTTGTGCTTTTTGTAGAGTTAGCTAAAAATAATATGCCTTTCTACCTGCTTTTTTTTTTTTTTTAAAGATATGACTTATATTCAACTTTTGACTTAAACTGGTCCTGGCTAATACATTTATCTTCTGACCTTGCCCTAGCAAGTTTTTCTATTGGCTCCTGATAGGCCTGATTTGGGTCCAGTTGAGGATGTCCGGACTATTCCAGATACTTCAGGACTGTGGTTCCTATTGGCCACATACCAGGGACACTTCATACCTACTTGTGTCCTGACTTTCTCCAACCTCCATTATTCTTAACAATATAATGTGCTCTACCACTAGTTAGAACTCAGGATTTAGGATTGTTCAACTTATCTACAGTAAATGCAGAAACAAAATCTGCAAAGCTATTACAAGAGCTGTGTTTATGGGGAAAGGGACTCCTTAAAGCATACTGTGAACTTTGCAATTCCGTTGTTACGAATTTACCATCCTGTCTTCCTAGAAGCAAGTGTTGATGTTGGTAACAAGTACAGAAACACTACTGAATCAGAAATTCCTTCAAATATAATAACTAGGTTTTGAGGCTTTTACCTGTGCCTCTATCTGTGTGGCTCACACTGCTTTGTACATCAGTGGGAGTCACAAGTGTGATGTGACATAAGTTCATTTTTTTTTTTTTTGTGGGGGGGTAGGAAACGTCTAAGTGGATAGAAAGGTAAAGAAGAGGATGACACATTAAAGCACTGACTGCTTTTCAGCTTTATTTATATTGTCTCCTTCCAAAAAATGTATTTGGGGCTACTAGTAGAATTTTTGTTACCCATATTTGTAGTTCCTTGTTGGAGGCAGAAATTCATCATAACATTTTTTCTGACATTCACCTCTAACCCTTGTTCATGATGTAATGAAGCTCTGTGGCCAGCAACGGTAGTCACCTCATTTCCTGCTCATGCAGCATGTAGGCATTTGGTTAAAACAGGTGGTAGTAAAGGAAGAATCTCATTAATCTCAATTTACCAATCTATGCATTAGGATTAGCATAAAGAATGAAACACTATACAATGTAAGTATTAGGAAGCTAGAGGAAACAATATACTAAAATAATGTATTCATTTTAGTCAGTATAAAATTGATAACTTAAATTTAATTTGGAAATTCTCTGTTCCCAAAAAGAATGCTGGTGAGATATGTGTATTATGAATATGCTTACATATATATTGAATATTTTTCCTAGTAAGGGCCCAGAGGCCTCAAACATGAATTCCAATTAAGCCAGAGTCTGCTTCTACCTTGCTTCCTCACTCAATGCAAGAAAATTAGCATCATTTTCTTGACTCCTATACACCTGTATATGCCTGTAACTAAATCTCCAGTTGCTCATGGAATAGTACATAATAGAAGCAGAGAACCAAGAGTGCTCATGTAATATCATGAGGTGTCAGAATTGGAAGGGTCCCTGAGATGAGCTTAAAAAAAAAAAAAAAAAAGTGTTTCTCAAAGTATGGCATGTGGACCACCTATTAGAATCACTTGAGGAACGTTTTAAAAATCTTTATTCTCAGAACCCATTCTAAAACCTATTAAAGTGTTGTGAGGTCGGGGGTAAAGTCATTCTCATCGTTAGCCCAAGTTTGTGTGTAAGGAATGGTCACAGTACAGTTACTTGTGAAGTTATTTTGAAATACACATTCCCCTCCAGCTTCTATATCCAAGTAGATTTCTGAGTTGTCAGTGAAATTTTAGACAGTTCCCTAAGCAATTCCACCTTCTTGGGAACCACTGATCTCTTCTAATACTTTGATTTTAACGAGGAGAAAATGAAGTCTAGGAAATTGTGACCCACCTAAAGTCACGTAGCCTATGTTACTGGCAGAGCCAGTCCTCTAGCACGTGTTCCTTGACAGGTGTCACACACTGTGGATACCTAAATATACTCCTTTAAAATACCTTTATTATAGAAAATATGAAACATACAAAAGTAAACCAAATCACGTGATGAACCTCCATGGACTCATCACCCAGGTGCCACAAAAACAGCCACAATTCATGGCTAACATTATCTCATACTTCCAACTGCATGCCTACCCTGACCCTGAAAATTTTGAGGCAACCCAGAATCATACTCATAAATATTTTACCCATAAATATTTGCCTGATTACTACAGGGCAGAACAAAATACTGTTTATATTCTTTGTGCTTTAGTTTTTTCATCTAAAAAATGGAACCATCAACTATCAAACGTGTGAAGGCATTTACATATTGGGAATTACAGTATACTTCCTTCTCCCTTATCCTAGAATTAAGAAGTATTTATAAAGCATACATTAGTTTAATGATCTACTAACATCATAATTGTCTAATTTCAGTGTAGAAGAAATTGTGGTAATATAGGCTCTGCTACATTGTGAACTGTGGGCAATTTAGGGAGAGGTGAGAATAGATAAATCGAATGTCATACAGTGGGCCAGGCAATAGCCCCTTTTTCAAAAACCAGAACATAATTAGATCACAACAATATGCCAAGTAGCAGGCAATTAGCTAGAAATTTTAAAACCATGGCCCAACTTCTACGTTTCTTTAGAAATACTTGGATTGACATGATAATATAGGTGGAGAGATTCTGTAACAAGTCTCAAATTGTGTGTAAAATGCTTAAACACTAAAATAGGAGGGAGGTGATTTGTTTTTCTAAGACCACCAGAGTGGGCACAAAAGAACCAGCGAGTAGGCAAGGCTAAAAGCAAAACTGCAAATTTATTCTTTGGTCATTTAGCTTCAGGGACCGGAGCTGGGGGAAGGCGGAGTTTCTAATACAGTCCCCACAAGAGTGGGGGCTGAGAAAGCCCGCCCCCGGCGCATCTGCTGGGAGCGACTTTTCTAGGAGTGGAAGGGCAATAGGTGGGGCACGGGCATGTCGCTCCGCAGGTGCCACCAGGTAAATCTTGGTCTCTTCGGATTGACATCACCTGGTGCATGCCTGATTAATCTGCACCTTCCCGGGCGTCAGCTGCATTCTCGCACACACGGGAAGAGTTGGTGGTGAAGAAGAACCCGGAAGTGCACCCTCCTGCCTCCGCTAGTCCAAACAGGAGGGAAAGAAGGAAATGCAAGAAGGGAGGGAGAGGGTGTCCAACACATCTTGTCTCATTCAGTACAAAGAGTTAATTATCATTATGGTAAATTATGCAGCAAATGAATCCAGGTAATCATAGGGCAATCATCTCTCAATTCAATTAACAAGAGGTACTTTATCATGCAAAACTCCGAAAGATTTAGAATGCTTTCTGTTATTGCTATTTAATAGTTAAAATGCTCAGAAAATTTGAGTTTAGAGGGTAGTGTATCATGTAATCCCTTGTTCTAACAACGACAGTAATGTCATTCTAAACCAAAAGAATTAATTTAATATATTTTTCTGTCTGCCACACGATATTGCAAAGGGATAAACAAAATAGAACAAAGCACAGTGACCATAATTATATATTAGGTTTCCCTCTGTTTCATTTTAAGGTAAATAGTGGCTGACAAATATGTGTAATGATATTGTTAGAAGAGAGAAGCCTGTGAACTGGTGTTTTATAGAAACATCAGTGCAATACTCTTATAAGGTCTAGACAAGTCTGTATGTATATGTTGTGTATGTATATGTCTGTGTGTATACATATATGCACACTTACCTATATACAGATATGTACATATAACATACTCTGTGTGTGTGTGTGTGTATAACATATACATATTTTGGCCAGGTATGGTGGCTCACACTTGTAATACCAGTACCGTGCGAGACAGGTGGGCAGATCACTTGAGGCCAGGAGTTTGAGACCAGCCTGGCCAACATAACAAAACCTCATCTCTATTAAAAATACAAAAACTTAGCTGAGTGTGGTGGTGCACACCTGTAATCCCAGCTACTTGGGAAGCTGAGGCATGAGAATCACTTGAACTTGGTGGGTGGAGGTTGCAGTAAGCCAAGATCATGCCACTGCACTCCAGCCTAGGTGACAGAGCAAGACTGTCTCAAAAAAAAAAAAAAAATTGTACACACACACACACACACACACACATGTATTTTAACTTACAATGACAGGGCAAATGTCAGATGTATTTCTTGAAACTTTAAGAGGAAATTAGAATAATGCTGAATCCTATTAAATAACACCTTTCATATTGCTTCCAGAAAGCATGCTGTTGATTCTGAATTGTTTGTGCTCTGTTTTTGGTCTTAGATTTAGCATGAAACCAGATTCTGTGATTCAAAGCAACATGTCACTGGATCTATATATTTAAGGAATGAAGGTATCATTCATTTCATCATGTAGTAAACTAAATGTCCTGGAGGATAAATGATTTGCCTCAGGTCACAAAGCTAATTATTGGAAGAGCCAGATATTTTTATTTTTTAAGAAGATATGTCAATTAAATCATCCAACAAAGTGCCATCTATTGAGGCATATATAAGAATTGAATATAGTGGATGCTCTGTAACCTTGAGAGGGTTCCAGTCTAATTTAAGAGATAAGATACTGGAACAAGAACTAATTTTCAAAATGGTGTTAAATTATGTGATGTACATTAATAATGTTTTAGAACTGAGATAAAAAGAAAAAGCATTAGTCAGTATGGATGAGGTGACATTTAAGCTTGGTCTTAAGGGATGGAAACATGAGCTTCAGCCTCTAGAAATGTGCAATCTAGTGTTGGAGAAAGAGGAAGATAGACATGGAAATAATGATCTATGTTTAAAAGCAGAAGTAAGGTGTGTGTGTGTGTGTGTGTGTGTGTGTGTATATAAAGTCCAGTGGAAAGGCAGTAGTTGATAAGTGTCATTAGCAGAGGACAGAAATCAAAAGAGATGAAAAAGTTGTAAATTGGGCTGATGGACAATAGATATATCTATTGTCAGGGTGCAGAAGACAACTACATATTTAAAACACAATATGAGTAAAGGCAAGGAGATACAAAAGTGGCAGGCACATTCATTGAGACAAAGGGCAAGTGTTGGTATGTATCCAGAGAGGCGGCTGAAAAGATGGGCTCAGGCTGCATTATGAAGAGCCAGGGAGGCAGACTCAGAAATGTGAGACTCTCTCCTGCAGGCCCCAGGAGTCATGGAAAGTTTTGCAGTAGACTGACAAGTTGTGACAGTGTTTGGGAAAGATAATACATGTGACAAGGGAGATTGGACCGTGGAGCAGCTAAAGCAGAGTGGCCAGTTGGGAGACTATTGTTATACTTCAGAGGAGAGATTAGCGCCCAAAGTAGGACAGTGGCAAAAGAAATAAAAGGAGAAGAGAAGAAATATTAGTACTGTCAGTTGACTGAATATAAAGGGGGAGGAAGGAGTGAAAGATGATTCCAAGGTTTCAGCTCAAGGGCTAGAGGACAGTGATACACTAACTCAAACAAGGAAAAGGAACGGTAGCAGTTTTAGTAAAGAAAATAGGAGACCGTTTCATCCAGTGAGTCTGAGGCAGCAGCCAGCATCCTCTCGATGTATTCAGGGGCAACTGGAAATTGGAACTCAAGACAGAAGACAGGTTAAAAAAGGGATGAACAGACCTTCACTCCAAGTGATAGCATGGAAAAGGATGCGGAGTGGAGGATAGGTACCTGTGAAGGAAATTAAAGATGGTATTCTTTGAAACAGGTTTATTTGGGAAATAGAGATAAATAACATAAGATACATAGAGTTGGGGTTGTCCCTATGAGAATGCCCTTACCGTAGCTGGTGGTGCCCTCAACAGCATATGGTCAGCACAGTAGGCAAGAGTACCTGGCACCTGATCGCACCATTGGAGGCCTGGGTTCTTTTTTTTTTGTTTGTTTTTTGAGACAGAGTCTCGTTCTGTCACCCAGGCTGCAGTGCAGTGGCGTGATCTCAGCTCACTGCAACCTCTGCCTCCCAGGTTCCGGTGATTCTCCTGCTTCAGCCTCCTGAGTAGCTGGGGTTACAGCTGCCCACCACCATGCCTGGCTAATTTTTGTACTTTTAGTAGAGACAGGTTTCACCATGTTGGCCAGGCTGGTCTCAAACTCCTGACCTCAGGTGATCTGCCTGCCTCAGCCTCCCAAAATGCTGGGATTATAGGCATGAGCCACCATGCCTGGTGAGGGCTGGGTTCTAAAGGGGTCTCTCAAACTGTATTTCTCCAATCATTTTCTTGACTTTCTCAGGTCCCCAACTTCACTTTTATATTCTTGTCCTTCCTGTTTTATGTGTTCATATATAAAACATAGCTCCAGGCTATCACTGTGAATTTTTCTATTCTGTCTCTTTGTCACAGAACATACCCTTGAAACACCCATGTGCCTTCATTTCAACCCAACCCACAGGCAATGATAGTTTCAGAATTTCTAAATAAAATAGCCTAAGATTTCCAGTGTCCTTGAAATGGGACGGCAGGAGACTTATTTTGAAACTTCAATTTGAATATTCAGATCTGTTTTTATTTACACTGTGTGTTATACTAATAAGACTTTCTAAAAATATCTTTATTTCCACTTTATGTACTTTTGCTGGTGCTGTTACTTAAGTTGGCACAAGTATTGTATTAGTTTCCTATGGCTGCTATAACAAATTAGCACAAAGTGAGTGACTTAAAATGAACACACTGGCTGGGCACGGTGGCTCATGTTCATAATCCCAGCATTTTGGGAGGCCAAGGCAGATGGATCACTCGCGGTCACAAGTTCTAGATCAGCCTGGAAAACATGGTGAAACCCTGTCTCTATTAAAAATACAAAAATCAGCTGGGTATGGTGGTGAGCACCTGTAACCCCAGCTACTTGGGAGGCTGAGGCAGGAGAAACACTTGAAGACTGGAGGTGGAGGTTGCAGTGAGCCAAGATCACGCCACTGTACTCCAGCCTGGGTGACAAGAGTGAAACTCTGTCAACAACAAACACATTTATTGTCTCATAGTCCTGGAGGCCAGAAATTTGCAGTTAGTATCATTGAGCTGAAATCAAGACATCGGCATTCTCTCTGAAGGCCGTAAGAGAGAATCTGTTTCTTGACTGTTCCAGCAGCTGTCAGAATTCCTTGGCTTGTGGCTGCTTCACTCCAGTATCTGCCTTCATCACCTTCTCCTCTGTGTCTCTCTCTGTGTGTGGGTGTGTGTGTGTGTGGCAGAGAAAATGCTCCCTCTGCCTCACTCTTATAAGGACACTTTTGAGGCTATTTAGGGCCCACTCAGATTATCCAGGATTATTTTCTCATCTCAAGGTCCTTAATTTAATCACACTTACAAAGACCCTTTTTCCAAATAAGATAAAATATACAGCTTAAGAAATTATCCTTGGAAGATATTTTTCAACCTACTGCAGGTGAGCTAATGCACTCTCTCAAGACATGCATGGTAACATTCCCAGCTACATCCCCCTGGTGGGATCTTGAATGTCAAGATGCTAGTTTACATATGATTTTGATTTAAAGGGAAACTGGACTTTGATATCAATGTTGGTGTAAACCTACTCATCCCAGTCTCATTGCAACAGAATGTTGGTTTCTATATGAAGCCTGCCACTTTCGGAAGTAGTCTTGATTTTGGATTGTTAGAATACTTTTGTAAGAACACTGCACAATGGGCTGGGCATGGTGGCTCATACCTGTGATCCCAGCACTTTGAGAGGCCAACCAGGGAGGACTGCTTGATCTCAAGAGTTTGAGACCAGCCTGGCAACATAGGGAGACCATGACTTAAAAAAAAAAAAAAAGAGAAAAGAAAAGAATACCACACCATGATGTGACATATGGATTTAATTAATATGCCAAACCTCAGATAATTAATTCCCACTGGTGACATTAAGATGAAATCTATGTTGTAGGTCAAAATATGCAATCTGACAAAAAAAGTGGCAGCAATTAGAAAACTGTTAAAATAATATAAACTCCATGCTGAGACATAGTATCTATGGCAGGAATAACAATATATATTGGCATAGTAGTTGTTAATAGTAATTATATACCACTATAGTTAATGTTTTTAATCATTTTACTAACCAGAGGACTCAGTGGCACAGAATATTTAACAGTGGATAATTCAATAATTAGGTTTGTCAAATTTTCCATTATTTAGCTGAGACAACTCCAAATAAAATTAAGATTAGGCTGCACTTGTTAGACATATTCCAAGTTATTGTTGGTTAACTGCTGAGTGGTTAAGGAAGCCATCAGCCAACATTTCCTAACACCAAAATCATAAAGTGGACAACCCATGGGCCAATAATTGGGCTCCCACAAGCTCTGGAAAGGCAAGTTATCACACTTTTAAGGAGCAAATTTAAAAAGTCCAGTTTAGGTTCTGTACTTTGTCTTTGAGGAAAGGAATAATATATGCAAGCGTAAAACTTCTAAATAATACACAAAAAATTTCAGCTTGGATGTTGTGAGAACATCTGGATGCTTGATGTGTATCACATAGCTAAGAGGAGTAGCTGAAACTTTTTTTTAATCTGTTCATTTTCAAGTTAAAATAATGACTCATTTTAGAGGGCTATGTTGGTGATTTCCAGTATATTAAGTTACCTTTTCCTTCTCACCTGTAGAGCCAGGCTTTATTATTGATAAGCCTTATTCATACACATCTGTTGGGAGAAAAGCTGAGTGTTGGGAGAGAAGCTGAGGCAGGTTTGCATGTCTGCTAGACTTGCTGACTCCTTGCTTCTAGCACTCCCATTATCTCAAGCAGCCATATGTTTCTCATTCACCTGATGCACTGTTTCCTTTCAAGCCGCACATCCTCACCACCTGTTGGTTTGTTTGAACACCAATAAATAGTGTGGGCTCCCAGAGCTCGAAGCCCTGGCAGCCTCCACACTCGCGATGGCCCCCTGGTCCCACTTTCTCTCTCAAACTGTCTTTTTCTCATTCCTTTGACTCCACTGGATTTCATTGCCCCCACGACCTCGTGTTGGGTCTGATCACCCCAACACACATCTACACATAACATCTCTATACACTCACTGATAGACCTGTGTATTTGGCAGATTCAGAAGAGGAAGCTCTCAATTATTTTGCTGAAGGCTTAAACCATCTTCAAGGAGGTAGAGCGCCTTCTGCATTTCTACAAGCCTAATACCAGTTTCCAAAAAATACTTGATGGGGTCAGAAAAATCAAGAAATGTTTAAAGCTAATATTTCAAACTATATATTCTGGTAACTCATCTAGGTTGGTTTGGAAACTCACCCATATAAGTACTCATAGCAATTTTGTTAATATCTTTATTCAGAGGAGAGAGTAAAATATATCTGATTATTGTATTCTATGTAGTAGAAAATAGAAGACAGTGCTGAGTTAATTTAAGACTGTCCACTAGGGTATTAATGAGGGTCTCAGATCAGTGGAACAAGGTAGGACACCAGTAACTGAAATCCTGGTCTGATGGGAGGAAAAGATGTTGAGAAATGTAAGTGATGAAGCTATCAGTAAAGCAAAATTTCTCGACACCCTGGAACAAGATGAATCCATTGGTACAAGCCACAGGCCCTCCAAAAAGAAGTAAGGGTGGTAATTTTGTACATTAATTTATAATACAATATGTGAATTACTAATTATGTGTGACTAATTTTTTTTCCTATACCAACAGGAATAGCTAATTATTTTAAAAACATTTTGGAAGGAAGTTTGAACTGGGGCAGGGAACTGAGCAGGACATTCAAAGGAAAACTAGCAACAACTCAAGAGCAGTAGAAAGACTTCCTCCAAACAGCCCTATTAGATCAGGAAAAGAATCCAGTCACAGGGCTGCAAAAGTTCCTCAAGGTCCTCACATGGGAAATGTCTGGAGGCTTTAAAACCCTGTTCTCTTCTAGTCATTTTTCTTCTGCTTACACACTACCACCCTTTACAGGACAGTGGCTATGTGTGAAGTTTGAAGTTTAATTGCTTTTGAGTTATATGTACACAAATTACCTCCAGGCAATATGTAAAACTCATTTCTTCCTGGTTTCATAACTCACAAGACAGCTGAACAAATCCTCCTAAAATTTTTCCTTTTTCATAAGTTCAATCTAATGTCAACCCCGGGAAGTTTGAGGCTAATTTTTCAAGGGATGCTTCTCTTCAACCATGACTTGCTTACAAAATATTTTAAAATAGCTTTTTTTTCCTGTGGAAAAAATTAGTCTTGTGTAACGATTGACAACTGACATAATGCATTGTAAAATGCTGTATAACAGGGCAGGGTGGAAGAGAGGTTTGATAAACCTAACATTCTATAATGAGAAGCTGCTGTGTTAGAAATGGGGTGTTAAATAGGTAGAATTCAAGAAAGGCTGGGGAGTGAATTCGTTACATTCCCCCCTACCAAGTATTCTTTAAATTGAATAAAATTCTAGCTTCACCAACTAGAATTTTTCCAAACTTCAGGCTATTGCTTTGGTACCTAGTAGGCTTAATAAGAATTCTTCAATTGAGGCTTTAAAGATTTGTAGCCAGCTTTCTCAAGAAGCCACTGGGGATTTGATGCAAGCATTTATTCAGAAAGGAAGCCAAGAGTGGGCTGCCTTGTACTTATAATTGAATTCCAGAATAAGGTATTCTGGAAAGCAGGAGACTATGGGATCTGGTCTCATTTCTGCCACTAATTAGCTGGGTGATTTTAGAAATCATTTAACTTCCTCAAACTCTCTTTTTTTTTATTAATAGAGTGTGAGAATCTAAATTTTAAAAAATAAAAATAATCATCATCAGTGTATTTGCCTGCATAGACCAAAAAGAGGGGGTATGAGTAATTTTTGTTTCTTGTATTTGCTGCTTCCAAATAAATGAGAAAAAAAGCAAAACAAAATAATATACAATTATTAGACCTATTTTTTATTGTATGGGGAAGATGAGGTATCACGTATCTTTCAGGGCTAAAGTCCCAAATCTTGAATATACAAAAAAGTAACGTGTATCACGTGAGACTGCATGGACATCTGCCATCTAATTATCAACCAAGCTGTCTTGTCTCCCAGCTTGCCATGACATCTGGATTGTGAATGTCATGACATTTGAGTCATTCAGCATTCCCAAATTGACACACCCTACATCCTGCCTTGGTCCCTACATTTCAAATTTGCAATTTTAAATAGAATTCCAGAGTTTACACAGAATTGGATCCTTTATTATCAGCAGATGAAAGACCTACTTTTCAAAATATAAAGAAATATTGGGCTGGATTGGCAAAGCAATGAAGAGGAAAAACAAGTCTGTTTAGAAATGCACTGGTTTGGGGGAGGTGCCGAACATGAACTTGTCAAAACAACGTTTTTCTGTCTCTAATGGAAGATATTTCATAAAATAGGTACCTTCAGTGACTCCAAGTCAGTGAATCTTGAATAAATGATCCAGTAAGAGTGCTGTGGTACTCTTACTGTGCTGAAGCTAGCTAGAGTCATGTTTATCGTTTTAATTAATTGCATCAACATTGGGACCAGCTACTGGCATATTATCAGTGCAAGCAGGCAAGCGAACATCGCTGGTCCTTGTAGTGGCAGGAATATGTCTGTGCTGAAAATCCCACAGGAAAATAAGGAAGATAAACTTAGATACTCTCATTTTTTCTACCCTCTTGCATATTGCAATAAAAAGATGATACAATGGTGTCTTCTCTTACAGGCTTTTCTTTTTTCTGTGATTATTCCATCAAAAAATAATCACAGTTATTACAACAACAACAACAACAAGCCAAAGTGGGCTTCATATAATATATGGTCCCTTCATTGAGTCAAGATAGCAATCGGTGAATTCAGCATTTTCCTGAGGTTTGAGAAACTGTCTGCTCTCACACCTCTGATGGTGTTAAGTGATAAAGAATTGTTGCAATCCTGCACAGAAATGGACCAACTTCATTACCACACATAGTAAAGGTTTTAGCTGCACATGTTCTCTTCTTTGCCTTAAGGAAAAAAAAAAAAGATACCCCTAATAACCAAAGAACATTATTAAAACTGTTTCCCAAAGAGTTTAATGACAACTAAATTACTCCTCCTTAAGAAAACCAAATTGGAAAGCCAGTTATGCATATTACCTTTGACACAACAGTAAGGTTTCTGTATTGCGGGCTGTGAAATGGTAGGCAGATTTTATTTTTGATTGTGCAATTCTTAGGATTCATGGAAGACTGGTATTTAAAACACATTTTTATTTTAAAATTTATCATCAGAGCTTTTATGAATACAGAGTCTGTCACTTCTATCTTCCCTTCACCCCCATCTCCAGTTTTTGCTGCTGCTGTTGCCGGAAGAGACATCTGGATTAAATGATTCATTCACTGCATATTTTGCAGTTTGTCACAGTAGTAGATTTATGACAAAGATTTAATTTTATCCAAGGTCAGGACTCTTACATGTAACGCTTATTTAACAGCTTATCTTTCTGACATTAATATCAAAATATAAATCTGAACATTTTCTTTTGAGCCTTAAAGAGTCATTGCACTTCATGCCACTTTCATCAAATCACATTAATACTGTATGAGTAGTGTTTAAGAGTATATGGGTTCACACTGATCTCCAAAGTTTATCAGCTATAGAAAGTGAAAGAAATTTCTTAAGTTTTTTTGTTCCTAATTTTTCTCATATATAAGATGGAGGCAAGAGATCTGTATTTGTACAGTTATTGTGGGAATTAAGTGAATTAATAAATGTAAAAGTATTTTAAACAGACCCAAGCTCAAAAGTGCGTAACACATGTACCTATTACTATGGTGCCATTATGAATGAAACCTCACAAAAAACCCAGTTTTTAATCTAGGCAAGTTTCATGTTCTATTACCTTAGATGATTTAAATTCCCACAAGGTCCCTTAATTTATCCTTTCATAAAATAGGTTGCAAATTAAATTTCCTCTTGCCTAACAGGACTGGCCTTACAGCTAAGCAGATGAGATACAAGCCTGAATAGCACAACTGAGGCCAACCAGATAGGACCGCTTCTGTGAAACGTCCCTTTCCCTATTCTCATTCTCCTTCTTACTTATATACACAAGAACTTATCATTTCCTCTTAAAATAACTAAGTTACTGTATCAAACATTGAGTTTATTGATTATTTATTGATAATAATGTCCTTAGCTTGACTTAGTTTATCAGACATACAGTGGGATCCTGAGAACATGGTATATAGAATAGATTCATTACGGTAAAAACAGAGAGGCTGAGAAAGAATGAACACTGCACTGTGTTCTCCGTGTCTCTCAAAAAAAAAAAAAAAAAAAAAAAAAAAAATCCAGTTTACCAGGATACTATGTGCTAGAGGCAAAAATAGAGACAAAGAGGAAGAACACACACAAAAATAGAAGTTGCATGACACATTTGTTCACTTTATATTTTTATATCTATAGGTGGAGCTGATTGGGAGGGGTGAGAGAGGGAGGAACAAAAGGATTCTATTCAACCAATGCAAAATATTGGGGAAAAAAACTATGGAAAAGCCACAAAAGCAGATACTTTAGAAATCTCGCTACAGTAAGTGAAATTGGATGGTCTAGGTAATTGAGGTGGCTAAAAGCAACTGAAAAAAAAATTTTTTTTAAATCAAAAGTGAAAGAAAATTCTCATTTAAAGAAGGAAGGAGGGTGGGCTCAGTGGCTCACGCCTGTAATTCCAGCACTTTGAGAGGCTGAGGTGGGCAGATCACAAGGTCAGGAGTTCAAGACCAGCCTGGCTAACATGGTGAAACCCTGTTTCTACTAAAAATACAAAAAAAAAAAAAAAAAAAAAAGGAATGGAAAAAAATAGATCATTTGGAGAACCAAGGAGTTCACTAGTTAGAAATATTTAATGAGTTCAGATTTTTTTAGCTTTCTTAATTAAGAGTTTTATTTGTGCTTAAATGGTAGCTTTCAATTTACGATAGTTTTAAGAACATATCTGGAAGGAATAAGTGTTAAATTGGAAAATATAATGATCAGTCCTTGATGGGGTGTGTGGCTTACAGAATGTTTTATTATTTACCATTTTGCATGATGCTTCGGTGAAATCTTTTAAATAAAACATCTGAGGGAATGTCTGAAACACAAGTAAAATCACAGCTCAAAATAAAGGCAGTTCTTTAAATGTGAGCTCTGCCTGTTTAACAATTTATGAGGTTATCTCCATCATAGCTAACAGGCACTTCGGCATTGTTGTAATTTGGGAAATTTCTGAGGGAGCACATGAGGCAGATGCAGAACAGTGGCTGTGGCTTGTACTCTGTTCATTCGATCTACCCTGCACAGTTGAGTTGAGATCTCGGAAAACACCACTGTTTTTCTCTACTCCAACCACAGAAACCACACTCCTCAGCAACCCGCAGTGTCCTCCTGTAGTACGGAGATTTTCATTCAATATATTTCTGAGTCGTAGGTTTTTCCAAAGGAAACTTCACATTAGAACGATAGGGTAGGCACAGGGATTACTTTGCTAATGCCCCCTTTCCTACCAAGTTTCATTTTACAGTGGAGGAAACTGGCTTTCCTTTACAGGGAGATGAAATATCTGCCTATGGCCAAATAATTTACTGAGCAGGTCAAGGCTAGCATTTTGTTCACTGGGGGATGACTGTTCACTTTCCTGAAAAACTTAGAGTGAGTTTTCTTTCAATATTTTCCTAATAAGGTGCATTCAAAAGGTTTCCATTTATTAAATTCTAACTATTTAAATAACTCGTTCGGGAGCACAGTTTTTGGAATTACATAGTTAATATCTACAACTCATTTTTTTGGTCACAAAATACCAGCATTATAACAGGCTAAGAGATAAAAATGTACTCACTGCATAAGTCTTCCTTAATTATTATAATGAACTTCTTTCCACAATTCATCTTATAGAGAAAATCGAAATGCCAGACTTGATTCACCAACGTGTCTGGATAACACAATTTAGTTAAATCACCATAGTGACCAGCTGAGTTCATTCCCAAGTGTCTCGTGTGAACCAATTCTAATTGGTAGCTTCTATCAAGTGCTTGTCAATATTTTCCAAATCACAATACACAGAGAAATTGAGGGAGATGGAGGAGGCCTATGTGGTGGGAGGGGGCTTGCCCAGGGACTATGGTGGCTTCAGGCCCCACTCAGCCAGCCCAAAGTCTAAAGCAATTAATTTTCTGCAACCTGGTGTGGCTCACCAACGTTCCAAAGGCACAAAGTGGGAAGCTGTGGCCTAGATTTTTGGCACCTTATCAAAAACACTATTCCTTCAGTAGGAAAAACAGGAGAAACCCTTCCCTATCAAACTCCACATACACTAATCTGGCTTCTTCCTCGGTCCGTTAAAAACATGTATATTTCTCCCTTGATTCTAAGCTTTTCTACCCAGATAGCAGCCCCTTTTCTTTCTCAGAAACATGATGCTGTTTTTCTGTCTACAACAGAAGTGCTTCTCTGACTACCCACCACTGTTTAAGCCTAGTAACTTGCTTCTGTTTCCCATGGATCATACCATTGTTTTGCTTGGCCCAGTCAGTCCAATTACTGCCTCAAAGGGTGAGGATTAAAAGCTTGACTTTCCACAAAATGCTTCTTAGAGCCATGCCCTACACTCATTCGAATCCAGGATAGGATTCGTTTCCTGATGTTTCCAAATAAAAGAAACGGGCTCAAAACAAAATTCCCAGAGCAGAGCCCATCACTGTGCCTACTGCCTGGCGGAAGCTGAGGAAGAAGGAGGAGCCCAGAGCTGTTTGACTTTGAAAGTGAGAAGGACTACACAGCAAACCTCCTTCAATTCTCTCCTTTAAGAAGTGAGTTACTGGAAATGCAGAGAAGCAAAAAGGATTTTATCCAGAATCTCTGTGGGGAGATTGCTAATCACCCCCAAATATCTAGTTTCCCTTCTTTCTTTCAGAAATAAAAGATCCTAAGTGGCTTTAAGCAAGGTATATGGCCATCCAACTAGTCACTACATTTTCTTGCATCCTTAATAACTTGCTTCTGGTTCACATGGATCCCACCTGTTTTGCAGACAGGTGTGGCCTTATAGGATATAAGCAGGCATGCTTTTCTTTTTTTTTCCTTCTCCCACTGAAGGGAAAATAGGAAAAACTTGAATCCAAATATGGGAACCATATATTGGGAGTAACACAATATCCCCATTAGCCCTAGATCACTAACTTCTTGATTTTCCCCTAAGGAAAACACACACACACACACAATAAATAAATGCCAACTTTGTTACTCTACTTTGCAGCGGTGGTGTGGGAGGGAAGGATTCTTTCTTATAAAAGTTGAGCCTTTACAATAACTATTAATGATACAAACACTTGGTAAAACTCTTTAGATAATAATAATGATGGTGGCACACATGTCACCATGGTGGTCTTGAGCATTTTGTCAAGGTGACAAGGATTTTGAAATAAGCTGTGTCCCTCAAGGGATTATGATCTACTCTAGCACAGGAATCTGTATGTCTAGCACCTGGCACATAGTAGGTGTTCAATCAAAACTTCACGGAACTGAATCAATGTTACAATTTGGCACCTGGAGTTACAAAGGTTACCTCCCTTTCCCTTTCCCATGATATCGTCTACTTTTGCTGTCAATGCAGTGCTAATTTCTCAGGAGACAAATGAAGAACTTACTTCCCCAGTGCGAGATTAATTATTCCATGCCACTGCTAACTCCCGACAATATCAGTCTTCGACAGCGTGCAAAGATAAATAGTGAGGCAGCCATTTGAAAGGAAATCATTATGGCACCTCTCCGCTCAGCGTTATCACATCCATATCAGCAAGGGAGATAACTTTGAAACTGCTTGTACTGCACTGAGAACCAGTGTTCTGGCGGGGGCCTGCAAAGATGAAAAAGTCTCTTCTTGCCTTCAAAGTCTTCCTGCCGCGGTTTGCCTTTCAAAGGCACCCACTGCTTGCGTAAAGGGTTGCCCTGGAAGTGGTGAGTGCCAACAACCTTCTCCTCATGAGAGAAAGCAATCAGGGAGAAAAGGGAGCTATCTCCTGGGAGGAGAGAGATTTTGGCAGGTGAGAGCAGGAAGGACTGTCCTTGTCAACCGGGACTACCAACCTAGTCCCATGCTGACAATGTTGGAGCTACCTCCTACCTTGCTCACTGCAGGCTCTCCCTGGGCTGGAAGAAGGAGTTGGGGGCTCTATAGGCTATCAAGTAGCTGAACTAAATTTTAAACATACAAAGACCCTGCTTTGCTTTAAACATCAGACTGTTCCATGTAGTTACTTTTTCTTTGAATTTTCTAGGAAACACCTACTCAGTTAACATACCTCAGGAATACTCTCGCTCTAAAGTGTTCTACCCTAGCAACAGAAGTCGGGTTGAGTAAGGCTTCAAAGGGATATTCCCACCTGGCTTCAGGGAGAAGCTGCCTCTCAGTAGAGGCCAGCAATTGGAGAGGTAATAGTCCACTTTTACTGCCAAGAGGTGCCTTGCAGAATTCCAGTGTCTGATTTGCACACATGTGAAATGAATTGCTTTCTGCATCCAGGGCTCTGGGCAGGTGACAGAAGAATCTTAGCCTCAATCTGGAGACTGAGAAGGGCCACTCGTAACCTGGTATTTCCTTCTAAAAAGGGGGAAAAAGTCCAGGATTCTCTTGTAGCAATTTCCCTCCAGGCCAATGAGAAGAGTATAATATTTGCACAATGGGGGTTGGTTTATTTATTGCTGTAAAATAACAACAAGAAAATAAGAGTCATTCACAGTAGATGAAGTAAAGTAAAAGGAAAGAGAAATGAGACATTGGGAAATGAAATATCTTAGCCTCAAAGTTTAGGCTGGCCAATTTTTTTTTTTAACCCAAATCTTCTGCAGGCATATGTGGAGCTGTACCTGAAACATACGCATCTTTTGGGCTATATTCCTCCACATTTGTATTATTCTGGGGCAGGCATGCAAACTCTCCTTCTACCCTGAAGTTGCAGTTACTGTCCCTTGCTCTTTGCTGAAAAGTGGAAGTGACCCCAAGGGGCAACGAACCACTGGGTAGATCTTGAGAGGAGAAAGTATTTATTTCAGGAATCATCATCGGTATCCTTGACTTGATTAGCAGCAAGAATTCTATACATATTGAATGTTCCTGGCTACTCATACATGAGTTGGCTAGTCAGTCAAACTGCAATTTACTGGAAGCCAACCAATCAAAGTTTAAATAAGTAGACTAAATTGTTATCGTAGTTTCACTCAACTCTTAGTAGAAAGCAGCACATGCTAAGAAAAGTTTATCAGAAATATATTTTCATCAATAAATACCTAGGCATGCTGTAATGTCAATACATATTTTGCTTAACCTTAGTGCTATATGTTTATATGGCTGAATAATATTATTGTTAGCAAAAATAATACCAGCAACATTTACTGAACACCTACTCTGCCAGACACTATGCTAGGTACTTTATATAAATTACTTTTCGTTTTCCCAACAGTGTAAATACACAAACTTTGCCAAAGCACGTGGCTTCTCCTTGACGTTAGAATTGGACACAAGTCTGCTTGACCTAAAAGCGAACTCTTTCCCCCATCATTTATCTCATATATGATTGAGAGTCACAAAAATGAAACTGTCATACTATATGAACCTGAATCTTCAGAGAACAACAAAAATTGACTTTATCATGTTTCAAAAGCCCAGGGAATTTTGCAGCAAGAAATTAAAAGGCTTTTATGCCAGTGAACTTTCAGCATATTTTGTAAATACCACCTTGCTTTCCTAACCTGTAAACTGGGGAAATAATAGTACAAGGCATGGAAAACTCGCAGCTTACTGTATGGTGCCCAGTAAGCACTCTGCTGGGGGAAGTAGGTGATTCAATTAAGTAATCATGAAACTCTCCACTACTACTGAGCAACTAACCTTTGCAAATCAATTAAAAGAGCACCTCTGTGTGCTTTGTATTCAACCTAGTAGTTCTTTTGCTGGATTTAATATATTGTGATCAGATTACAAAAAGCTGCAAATGGAGGATTGAAAAAAAAAATCTGCTAGCCAAATTGTTAGTATAATGGAATGAAGTTAGGTGGAAGCAGTTCTACAATCAAATATTCTTATCCACGACAAGCATGTCAATTTTATGATAAACAACACTAATACTTCCAAGGTAGTTATTACCCAGGTGCAGAAACTAAATCAGAGAGAAACAGTTTAAAGCAAATCCTCGCTAGAGCCCTACATTTAATTCTCTAAGTCACATGACTGACTTTTCATTAAAACTTGCTTTTTAAACAAACCTATTAGAGAATAATAGAAACCAAACAAACAAACAAACAAACAACAAAAAAAAAAAAATTAGCCTAAGTCTGGTTTTTGAGCTAGGAATGCAGTAAAAGAGATTGGCAAAAATACTGTGGGAGTTTCTCCTTTGAAAAGATAGTAGGAATTTCTCCCCAAAATGTGTCTGATTTCACTCCATTATCTCCTTGGGACTCAAATTTGTCACTGTGGGAATCATCTGACAGCTTCTTTAAGTGCTTCCAGGTAGAGATATGAATCAGATTAGCTCCCTGCCTTGGAACGATTCTCCTTGGGGCTATACCTATGTGCAAAAAGTACACCCAGATGTTAGCAAACAACTGCACTGTCATTTTTCCCTTCCAGAAGCTCTGTCAAAAACACTGTAGAGTTACAATTTTATAAATCTGCTGGAAGTGAGATCCAGTAACATAAAGCTAGTGTTGTTTATTCATAAAGTATACCAGACCATGAGCGAGAACATAAGGCTGCTGACATTGCTTATTTCAATATTTCACTGAAATATCACAAAACTTGCCTGGGATATACCACTTTTTTTTTTTCCTCCTAATCTCTTTGAATGGAACAAGAAAGTCAATTGGGAAATCAGTTTTTAAGGTTAGAGCTAAACATAACCTAGCCCGGCCCAACTTCCACATTGGCAAGTTTGCCTAATGTCACTCAGGTAGTTAGTGGAGAGTAAGAAATGGAATGCAGGTGTCCACTTCCAATCCTATAGTCCTTTTACAAGGACACACACCCATCCAACAGCCAATGCAGCTAAAGCAGAATGAGACACAGGCATGTGCTTGACTGAGAGAAAGGGGGAAACCATGCTGATGTAAGTTTTCTGAAACTCTGGTAATGGCTCACTGTGTCTAAATTCTCACTTCTGCTCAGCTGAAGCAAAGACAACATCAAAGATTGAATGCCTTGCAAGCCCACTTTTGCATTCTTTTGTTTTGCAAAATGGAAATTGTCAGACATGTGTCAATCTAAAGTTCTTCAGTAATTGTAAATTTCTTGGCCCACAGCCAATGGTTGCCCCTGTTTCAAAACCAAAAACAGTTTTTCTAAGAAAGCACCCTGAAAAGACTTGAAAGCCAGGTTGATATTTTCTCTTTGATCTCCCAAACAGTTTTGCAACTTCTGCACCTGGCGCTTGGCAGGCGATTCTTGAAGGTTTCCCAATGATTAGTACAGGTAATCAGGCTTCACTCTCCTGTGCACACGTTACAATCAATCCTACCTTTCTGCTTCCTCATTTGATCACCTGGAGACTGGTTAAATTCCTCTTTTTTCATTATTAGATCTTTCTAGCCTCCATTATATCATCAGTTTCACCACTAAATGAAAGCCTGTTTGATGCCACTCAATGATGGTACATATGTGTTAGTCTATTACTAGATTCTAAGTGTCCCCAATACACTTATGAGGCTCTGAAGGGCCCAGCCATGTGTTGGTGTCTTGCAGCTACCGTATAGCTTTGTTAAAGTACCATATACTATGTAGCTGAACTCTATCATGTCAGAAATCAAAATAAAATTGGTTGTTTTTCTAAAAAATGCTTGGAAAATAGAAGTCATGGCTTATAATTTTAAGTATCTCCTAGAGTATATGGCAGAATACTGAGATTTACTTGATTTATATATTCCAGAGTTCATGTACATTATAAAATGTACAGCAGCATCTGTGGCCTCTACTCACTGGATAACAGCAACACCTCCATATGTTCCTTTTCAATTGCGACAACCAAAAATGTTTCCAGACATAGGCAAAGTCTCCTTTGTGTGTGGGGCAGGGAGAGAAGGGAGTGAAAAATCACCCTCATTGAAAATCACTGTATATATTACACTCATGGACATAATAAAGGGACTAGTTACAAAGAGTATGTTGTGACTTTTTCTGATGTCTGTGGAATAGAGAGTTAGGATACCACTAAAAATGTAGTACGGTCAGGACTCCAGCTCATTCTCATTGCATCAGGGACATCTTTTTGGCAGACTGTGGGGACAACTTATCTTTGAGGATGGAGTAAGGACAGGGTCACACTTGTGTGCCGGCGTACCCTGTGTAAAGCTGAGCAGGTCTGTAAGGTTTGTAAAGAGTACATGTGAAGTATCACACTTTTTTTCAGCTCTTGAGTACAGCAGAAATCTAACAAAGGGAGAAAACTGTTTTGCTGAATGTATGCTCCTTCTTCCGTAAACCTGGAAGACCTAGCTTGGAGTAACATTTTAGAGACATGGAGTAAAGAGAAATGGGTTAGTCTATTAAAAGGCAGTTGAGATGAAAGGCATAGCTTGGATGTTTTTTGAATTTATGGGCTAGAGAACAACACGGAGGTACCATTGCTCGCCCATCAGCTCCACTGATTGCCGTTCTAGCTGCTTATCAAGGGCCGGAGAAGAGAAAGGAAAGTTTGGCTCTCTAGCTCAGAGGTTCGCTGATGCCAGTGAGGAGATGAAAATGAGTAAACACTTCCTGAAAAGGTAACAATTAATTTTAGAGATGGTAATTTATCATCACAGCTGCAAAGGAACACAGAAGACCCTGGGGTGTATCCTTTTAGGTGGCAATTCATTGCTGTGTCTGAAATTTCATTCGTCTCCATAACACACACATCCACAAAAGAGCGAGAATGGAGACTTGGCAAAGGAGAAAACAAAGGGGAAGGAGGCATGAAAACCCTGCTCAGGTTATTAATAGCACAGACTCGAATTTCATGAATCTTAACACTCTGCTCTTGGCATGAGCAATTGATCATCTAAGATGCTACAATGCGCCCAACAATTAGGGCAAACTCTAGACAAGGGGGTTGGCCACGTGTCCTAAGGTTACATAGCTGGGCTATGGGCAGGCACCAGAGAGGGAAATGGAGTGTGTAAAAGGAAAAGTTTGTTTTGTGTCTGTGCATCCCCTTTTCCTACTTCCACTCCCATTTCAGTCCCCTTTGTCTTCACTTTCATTTTTCTTCAGTCAGGTTCTCAGAAGTCACAAAGCTTCTAGTTGTAAAACATGAAGTTCTGTATCTAGCTATAAAGGCAAGATATTTCCAAGTATTTCCTCCAAACTACTATATTGACATATTTGTCTCTGGTATGCGCTCACTTATATCCTAGGTTTCCTAGAATCCTATTCCTTCTACATTGCATTATTTCCCATTGTGATAGACTGGAGTGGGTAGTATTGATATAAATGCACACAAATAACTCTGACTAAAGCCCACTCAAGACTATGCTTATTTGGGACAATCAAGTGCATTTTTAAATCTCAAAACTCTAAGGAAAGAAAACTGAAATTAATTGATAATTTCTTATGTTGTCGGTACTTGGTTACACTCCATATATCCTTTTACCTACCCATCCATCCATCCATCTACCATTTACCATTTTTTGATTCTAAAAATATGCTGAATGCCTACTAAATGGTAGGCACTAATCTAAGTATCTGCCCAAATGAATTCTAACATCTATTAGGAGAGGCAGAGTGAAAAGACACTTATAATACAGTGAATTAATAGCAGGATAATGATAAGCTCCATTTACTGTGGAAACACATGGGAGAGGCACCTGCACCCCAGATATCTCAAGAGAAGTAAAATCTGAGTTTGGCAATTTAGAAAGAGTGTGAAGCAAGGAAGAAGACAAAGAGTGGCAACAAAGTGGCAAACTGGAGTGGAAAGTGGGTTCTTAGCAGAGGAACCAGCATATTTATATATTTGTACAAGGCACAAAAGGAAAATTCAAGCAAGTGAATGTAGCTAGAACATTATGTGAGAGGGATAGGGTAATATGAGTTGGAACTAGGAAGACAGGCATGATGGCATGAAGTATGTCATCCTAAGGATATTCGATTTTATCCTGAAGGCAATGGGATCCATTGGAGTTTTTTAGCTAGGGCTTGCTTACTCATATACGCACTCCAAAAAGTTATTCCTGACTACATTGTGGAAACTTGAAGATAGGCAAAATTGGAATCCAGGAAACCATTGAAGACATTACTAAAGTCAGAAGGAACACGATGGCAGTGATGAGGGAGAGGAGGGATGTATTTAACAGCTGTTAAATAGGTAAAAGAAGAGATCAAGACAACTCATGTAAACTTCACATCAATCCTATAAAGTTGATATTAATATGCACCTTATGGATAAGGCTTAGGTTAAGTAACTTGTTGACTGTTTTAGAACAGTAAAACAGCAGAGATATAAAATCTGTCATGTCTAACTCCACAGACCATTTTCATCTTACTGAACTGAACATGACTTAGCTCTCTACGGAGTTCTTTTAATGTGCTAAATCCTAGGGATTAAGAGTGAGTAAGATCTGCTTCCTGGCAACAAGTTGCTCAGAATTGGGTAAACTATTAGAGACTTCATGCTACCACACCCTGCCTCTTGCTTTAATCCAAGCAGTAGGTGTTGGGATAGTTCTAAACTCTAATAATTCTTATCGTCAATAAAAGAAATCCAGATACTGAGTTTAAAATGTTCACCCCCTTGATTTGATCCCATTACCTAAGTAACCCCTTGCTCTGCTTATAGCCAGCCACTTTCAAATATCTATAGCCCACAAGGTCATTTTCTCTGAGTTGTCACTTAGCCAATCTATACATATTTAGCTCTTTTAATCTTTTTTCCGAAATCATTCCTTCAATTCCACTAGTCATTCCCGTTGCTTCTGTCTGGCCTACCTCCAATTTGTCTACATCTTGAAAGAGCCTACGGAAGCAAACGATACAGTGCTCTTGTTAGTAATTCTACTTATTCACCATGTGTTTTCAACATTTTCAAGCCCCTTTGTAATACTTGGGATTTTTTTTTTGCATGAAAATAACATTGTACCTCTTGAGAAGCCTGTGTACTCCAACATTTCATTTCTCCAAGGAGGCTCACATACCACCCACCTTTTCTATCCCAAAGCATAATGATATCGAAGGAGAAGGAATGGCAAGCATGATTAACATACTACTGGCAGTAATGATCTGTTTCTGGAATTAGGTAGTAAGAATTTATTTTCTGTTATTCTTTTAAGGCTACAGGAGGCTACAGGAAGAATAAAAATACAATTTATCTGCAAGATGTTTCTAAATGGAATGCATTTATGACATTCTTATAGGGCTTATTTGCAGCTCTTTAAAAATAGTTGACTACCTAATTAGAGAGATAGATCACATTGGTACAGAACACATATACAGATAAATACTGCTTTTTATAGTCTCCACTATCATAGATATAGAAGCATGCAGAGCAAAACTCATGCAGTATTTTAACTCTTAGGTTTCCTCTGTCTACACATATGTTTCAAAATGGGGTTTCAAACATGTTCCCTACTTTAATCATTTATTTCAACAATATTAAAAATATTTCCACTTTTACTATTTATTCATTTTAATATTATTCCCTTATTCTCTAAAGACAAGAATCTCTTATGGCACACACACACAAAGCAAACACCATTCTGAAGAATTATTTGCCTATAGCATGTTAAAACAGTCTAATAATATTGAGAGTGCAATTGATTTAACTGTCTTTATTTTTAAGAGATTTATTCATGATCCCCTCATATTTCCTTGAAGTATCTCAGTGGTAGGGAAGACTTGGAAATGAATAGAAACCTTGTTGAGGTGTCCCTATAGACTTGCATAGCAGCACAGAATGGCTCTCTAGAGGTCCTGAACCTCTAGAGAGGTTTAATAGGAAGCCAAATGCTGACTGGTTCAAACCACAACCGCTGATTGGTTGGGAACATGACTAAGGTCCTTAAACTCTCTGCTGTGCATAGTGTTCATCACAACAAGTAAACCACTTGTGGAGGCACTGAGAAAAGGAGCCTGGCAGAGTGAAACAAGATGGCAGAGGAGAAGGATAACTCCCTGATATGGTTTGGTTGCGTCCCCACCCAAATCTCACCTTGAATTGTAATAATCCCCATGTGTCAAGGCGATTATTACAGGTGGAGATAACTGAATCGTGGGGGCAGATTGCCCCATATTGTTCTCACGGTAGTGAATAAGTCTCACGAGATCTGATGGTTTTATAAGTGGGAGCTCCCCTGCACACACACTCTTGCCTACTGCCATGTAAAACGTGTCTTGCTTTTCCTTTGCCTTCCACCATGATTGTGAGGCCTCCCTAGCCATGTGAAACTCTGAGTCTGTTAAACCTCTTTCCTTTATAAATTACCCAGTCTCGGGCATGTCTTTATTAGTAGTGAGAACAGACTAATACACTTCCCAGAGAGGTTATATTTCAACTTAGTCTTGAGGGATTATTACTTTTCCAGGTAGCTAAAGTGGACAAAAGAGCAATGATAATAATAATTTTTATTGAAAGGTCACTATGTAACAGACACTATTCTAAGCATTTGAAATACAAAAATTTATTTTTGACTCAAAACTCCTAGAGAAATGATCATATTATCTTCATTTTATAGATAAACAATCATGCTCAAGTTGTATTCTGTATGTGCTCAAGTAGAAAGAACATGTCTGAAAGTATAACAAGGTATGACTAGAATGTTGCGTGCATGTGAAAAAATATTGGTACTTAAGGAAGGAAAGGAAGACAGGTGGGAATTTGCAGGGTCTTTTATGCATGACTTTCCCTGGAGGGTTGGTTCATGGGTGGAATTTACTTCACAGTGATTTTTTTCTACAATATGTATATATTCCTTGTTTAGAAAGTAAAATCAGTAAGGATATAAAATTCAGGATATGTGAGCATATAGGAAAGTGAAACAGTGTCCTCATCTGGGAACAGTAAGTGCTAATGGAAGGCACAGAAACCAGGTTCATAGATGATTGCCTTTTTTGTTTTGATTTTGTTTTTGCAATGGGAAAGCCATATATATATACACACACATATGTATATGTATACACATACATATATATGTACATATACATGTATATATACACACATATATACATATATACACACACACATATATACATGTACACACATATATATGTATATGCTGAAGGGATGATATTAATGGCACCAGTGGAAAATGAGAATACTAAATGATGTCCAAACCTTGGGAAGAGACCAGAGTGAAGAGATAATTAGCTTAAGATTTTAAACAAAGGGATGAAGGGATTCCCCTAAAGTAAGGACTGATGTGGATAAGCATGGAGGAATTCAAAGAAACTCGTGACTGGTCAGCATTGTTTTCTGAAAAAAGGTAGCATTTAAAACCCAAGGATGTAGAAGTGAAAAAGGAGACCAAGTTGGGAGGTTGAAATAGGTGCTGATCAAGAGTTGGAGGTGGAATGGGGGAGAGATAAAAAACAGAGAAGTCTTCTAAGGCCAGGTTGAAGGCAGCACTGCAGTGGCGTAAGGAACAGAAACCATTTGGAATGGTCTGGGATGAACACACAGAGGGAAAAGGAATTTGCAGTGATGATGAGAGGTCATTTATAGATATAGACAAATGAAAACCTTGCTGAAGCCAAAAAAACAAAAAACAAAACTGCCTGGACTTGAGTATAAAATTTGGAAATTATGGCTAATCAGCAAGATATTAGGGCTTTCAAGTTTTGAGATTTAGCAATTCAGAGACAGGACAAGATGCATGGTGAGGCCATCAAGCTGGGTAGGTCTGTAGTGGGGGCCTGGCTGCTATACTAGTTCAAACCACAAGCAAACTTCATCAGAATTAAAGCAGTAGCCACGTATTAGGTCTCTCTGCCTCCTCTCTTGGTCCTTTACAATCTTTTCTCAACATGGCAGAGTAATCTTTAAAAAACATAAATCACATCATGTCACTCCACTACTTAGTACATTCTAATAGTCTGCCATTACACTTTTATAAAACCTAAAGTGCTTTCCACAGTCTAACAGGCCCTGTCTGTTTTCAGTCCCTGCCACCTCTCAGATCTTACCTCATACCAGATTTCTTTTGCTACAGCCATATTCATCATCTTTCAAACACCGCCCAACATGTTCTAGCCTAAAGGCCTTTACACTAACCATTCCCTCTGTTGTAAATGTTCTTTCCCCAGATTTCACAGACCTGACATCTTTTATCATTCCAATCTCAGTTTAAATGTTTCTTCCTTAGAGTAACTTCCCCTAAACTAGCTACCCACCCATCAGGTACTCTGCGTGACACTGCCCAGGTTTATTTTCTTGATAGCACTTGTCCCTGCATACTATATTATCTTGCTAATTTATGTATCAGTAGTCTCTGCCTCCACCCCCAGAATGTATGTTCCATAAAGAACTAGAACTACTGATTTCATTGTATTTTCATTGCAGCCTCAGAGTCTACAAGGGTGATGGGTCCATAACAGGAATGACTCTGCTCTCCCAAGCCATGTTTGTGGAGAGAACTTTAGATTCGAAGTCAAACCCCTTCATTCCATAGGCAAAGGTTTAATGGTTTCGAGACATTCGAGATAAGAAGGATTAGGAAATTATATCAGTGAGTCATAGTGGAAAAACATAAAGCCAAGACAAGAAAGGGCACTATAGTAGCTTGGGCACTTCAAACCTGATGATGAACTATCCTAAATATTCTTCTGGAGAGCCCATGGAGCTTTATTTTCAGAAGGTGTTATCGTTGAGACACCTTTATAATTTAAAGCACAAACATTTCATATATTCTCAATTATGGTGCATTGCTTTCTTCTGATTTGGAGAAAGTTCAGAAGGGAAAAAAAAAGTGCAAAGTCATTAACTAAAAGCCGTGGCCCAGTCTCTCACTGATTGCTTTTCCTGAAGATCTTACTACAAATGCAGTTTAAGAACAGAAGACACATTGAGATTTGAGTCTGAGAAGGAAGTTGGAAAGAATTAGCATGTTGCTGAGGAGCCAGTTCCATTTTTAAGTTGGTTGGGCCACACTGCTGTTTTGTTAAGGGTAGGGACTGCTCCATCAAAAAGGCAGAGAAAAGGTTCTTTTGGAGTCAGCATGGAAGTCAAAGCCATGTGTGCTTTTTAGGACCTGGAGCTGGCACCCTTCTAAGGAAAAGAGTGCAGCTAAGAGGTGTCCCTTGCCAATTCAAATGCATCTTCAAAGCAGCAGTCGCATCACGAAGAAAAGACCTCATTGGCATTCTCTAAGGGGTGACTCCTACCCAGGGCAAAGAAGCCATCTCTCCACACCCAGGATAATCTGCTGCCAGAATAGGAAAAAGAGGCTTGTTTTCTGAATGATCTCAAAATAACATTTAAATACAACAGAAAATAGAATGCTCCCTGCCATTAAGGAGTGAAGAACCTGTCTGGGCAAAGAACTGAAATAAGCTAAGTTTGGAGGCGAAGACTGTGAAAACTGCTATTCATCAGGTTTAGGTGGAGATGCCCATTATTACTACTAATAATTACAACAATGATAATAAATGAATTGAATCCTAAGGCAGGAGGCATAATCTCCAGCGTAGGCACGAACGTCTTGTAATCACCCAAGCCTCAGCTGTGCCGGGGCAGTGAGAGTGGGAAGAACTCAAGAAAAGGATTACAATTAAAAAGAAATTGACATCTATGAATTGAATTGGGCACATTATCTTCAGCTTCTGGTTCAGAGTTTTTATTACAAAATTAAATAGAGAGGCTAATTAGACTGCAGGAAACCTTCCACTGAACTCTACAGTTTCCACCAAGCAGAAAGGAAGACCAAGTAAGGCATGAGAAAAATAGGAAGAAGAATCAAATTTTCAAATTGCTGATTTCTGGTTACTAGTGTTCACTGAAAGACACAAGCAAGTGAAATACCAGAAGGCTGTAAAGTCCAGAAACCTAGACAAATGTACAGGCTAAATGGTTTCTTGATATTACAACATACAATAGGTACCATGACATTACTGACATGACATCCATAACCATTATATGATCTGTTCGATGTGTGTGGTCCCTCATTAGCAAACATAATTTAAGGTACCATGCAAAATTGAGATGAGTGTGATATATTAATACAATCCATGGAACCTTGCACATGGGTCTGTGAGGCATTGCCTTAAATGATTTGTGTCTCCAATTTTCACTAAAGGGATCTGCACCTTTGGCATAGCACGAAGGCAGGGTTCAGACTGGGACAGCAGGCAGCCCATTCCACGTGACCATGTGACCCAGTCCAGCTTTGGAAACTCTCTTCCAACCAGTCCCACACCCCTGTGTCATGAGTCATAATAATAGGAGGGTCACTATTTGAATGACCTTTTTTTAGCTCATAAATGGGGACCTTAACTGATCACTTTACTTGGTCGAATCTGATATGCTTCCAGACTTCAGCATCAATGTGTAGTCCAAAGCCAGAGGAACACGATACAGTATGATCTCTACAGCAGGGCCTCGGCATAGGCTATCTCCTTTGCCAGCAACACTGGCCCTTGTCCTCTTTTGCTGATCTAATATGTCATCCTGCACAGGACGGCTTCTACACTGCTTCTGCAAGAAAGCTTCCCCAGATGACAACACTACCTCAGGTCCTTTTCTACTTTCTTAGAAGCCTGTCCTTCTTCGTCACACTGTGTCATGATTGTGATGAAATCATTATGTGTAAAGTTGGTTTGTTCATGCCTTCTTCCCATGATATAAGCACCATGAAGACAGGCATCCTACCCTTGCTTTATGATCTTTTTAACTCTCTCCAGGTATGTCCACACAGTAGGCAGTAGCCATTAAGTGTTTATTGACTAAATAATCTTCCCTTTTCAATTCCCTGCCACCACCTTGAATTCACATTAGGTAGTGAATACAATAGCTACAAAGACCCCTGGCTTTTCAAATGCCACCTCTGCCTTGCAAGCAACCCCAAAATATAGGTTTGCCAGAATCTCCATAGTCTTTTAAAGGAAAAATACTTCCATCACCACCTGGGTCTCTCTCTCTCCTCGGGGAGATTTGGGGCAGTCTGGGAGAGCTGGCTGAGGCCTTGTGCAATTGTCAAACCATACCCTCGGCCTCATTTACTGGGCTCTTTAGGACACAACAGGATTTAAGAGCACCAGACATGACAAAGCCATCTCGGATATTCTCTAACACAATCGCCTTTCATAGTGCATTGCAAAGGAAAGTGTCTCTTGAATTTAAAAAGGATGCTGAGATAAGGAAAATGTTTGCAACAGAGGACAGAGGCAAACTCCCTTACAAAAATGCCTAATCAGGTGAGGAAGAGAACAAGAGAATGTGGCTTATTGCAAATGAGGGAGAGAAAGAGAAACACAATCACACTTTAATTTCCTTTTTATCAACGACATGACTGGCATTGTTTTATGTGATTCGTTTCCCTCTAATTATTAGCAGGCATATTGCTGAATGCCACATAAAAATAGGTAGTCTACAGAGTCACCTCAAATCTCCTAATTAAAAAAACAAGAATCGCCCTATAGTTATTTGAGTCAAAAAAAATTACACGTTTTCTATATGGCTGCATGGTGCTCTTAGTATGATGTTGGAAGTGAGTTTTGCTATTTATCCTCTTTCTTCTTCAAATATTTTGATTTACTTGAAAGCCTCCAGCTTCGTTTTCTGGTTAGAAATAGCCCTGGGAACATCCTCATCAAATTCCTTCTGCACTTTTCTATTCATGGTTGTCTCACACTGGTTTCTGCCTAGCTCTCCTCCAATGGAAGTAAAATGTAGCTCGTACTTAGTGTAATTATTTAATCAAATTCTATTTTCAGTGTGTGTATATATAATTCTTATTGGAATTGTGTACTGGTAGCAAGTTCTTATATCTGTATATCCATCCAACATTAATTCGGCATTTTTTTTTTTTTTTTTTTGTGGAGTCCCATCTGTGTTCTTACAGTATATTACTTCTCTTTAGGGGAAAGAAATATGTGGGAGTAATTCTTTTTCTACAGTTTCTACCAACTAGCACATGTAAGGTAAAGTAAATAAATACATTATGGTGATAAAGCTGGGAGCCAAATGAAAAGACTTTATCTCCAAACACTGGAGGATGGAACCTGGTGACATGCAAACATATTGATTGACATTTTGTAGCATAAAAATTCCAGAGTGACAATTCTAATCCTCACTCCTCTCAAAAATATAAGCATCTGGTGTGAAGCAGAGGAATGAGCTCATGCTCATTCCTGGATGTAAAAAATTCAAGGCGTTTATACATATTATTATTTAATTATCATTCTGAGGTGGCTAAGAAATGAACATTATTGGTGAAACTGAAAAAAAAAAATAAGGGCTTTTAAGGGAAAACAAAAAAGAGTTGAACATTTTGCCTTGGGTTATTGGGAGGGAATTGGTGGTACAGGAATTCTTACTGGAATTGTGTAGTGATAGCTAGTTTATATATACATATACACACATATATATATGTGTGTGTGTATATATATGTATATATGTGTGTATATATATATATCTCAGATCTCTACTACACCATGTTGGTCACCCTCAAAACTTTATGCTAATTAATTATGGCTATTCATTTGTGTGTGTGTGCGTGCGTGTGTGTGCGTGTGTGTGTTACAGTTCAGTAATAGCTTAGCTGATCAAATCATACCAAAGTCAGGATGCCAACACAGGGCAGCTAATTGGCAAATAACCACAACTACACAAAAGCAAGAACTATAAAGGGCAGCAGCATGTGGTTCCAAAGACTTGAGCTGTAAGTGCTACTTTGAGGTTCATTGATAAGGAGATTTCAGAAAGAGGGGGAAAAAAAGTAAAAATCGGTGCATTCAAGGAATTAGACACCAAACTGTGATGTCAACAGCTGTAACAATGGATAACCAAAGACATTGTATGGATGCTTTTAAATTTATTAGTGAAGATAATTTCCAACATACAAGTCCTTCCCAGGCAAACTATCATCAAGGGTGAGAATGGAATAAAACATTCTTCAGATGAGCAGTGTCTCAATGATTTTACTTTTTAGCTATCCTTTCTCAGGAGGCTACAGGACAATGTGCACCTTGACAATGAGTAAATAAAGAGAGCTGAAACTAGGGATTTAATACAGGAGCAGGGCCCAGGGATTTTCCAGCATGAGGAGCAAGGAGGACGCAGGATGACAACTGTGAGGCAGGCCCAGTGAGCGCCCAGCCCAGATTAGAGCAGGAGGTCAGATGACTCCAGAAGGGAGTCCTCCAAGACAGAAAAAGAAATAATGGACTCCTGTCTGTTTATCTTGTGATGACTTTTGTAGCTGTTGTCTATAGCACTGATGGGTGGCTGGAAAAATAAGCTAATGAGATAATGAGGGTATTCATTAACAAAGAGTTACAGGAAAACAGAAATAGTCATAACAGTAGAATGTTTTGTCAGGGGTAGAAATATAGTCTGTTGTTTTTCACTGCTGTATCTTCAGTCTCTAGAACGGTGTCTGGCACATTCTATGCAGCTGGTGAATAGTTGTGGAACAAGTCAGTTCGTGTATGATCTTACATTGTTTTCAATAGGTGATATTACAAAGCCAAAATAACAAACTCTGAACATTTAACCGAAATGTGATAGAATTTTACTGGGAAACTGGAAGGTAAAAAAGTGTGTGTGTGTTGTAGGACAGGGAGAGCATGAGAAAGCTCAACCTTTACTTCTAGAAGCAGAAGTCATTAGTTATTATGTAAAACAGAAAAAGTCAAGAAACAGAAATGCAAGCATATTGCTAGAACTATGAAGGGAAATGTCTGAAAGGATGTAAAAGGGTTACCAGTATGGAGCAGAACTTTAGGGCAAGGTGAGAAAGATACTGCTGTTTTTCTTTTCTTTTGTTATTATGGTTTTCTTATTTTAAGTCTCACGATGCTACCTTCAGCTGGGTTTTCCAAAAACAAAGTCTGAGGCCCAGTATCGTGTTTGGGAAGTTTGGGAGAGTGACATCAGGTCTGGGCAGAAGCGGGAGGTGAACATTCATGCAATAGAGACCTCAGTTGGCTTTAGGAAACTCTGTAGCTAAAAGGACCTTCCCAGTTATCCAGTCTTGAGACAAAGGGCTGAGTCTTGATAGATTCCCCCAGCTCCATCATCCATCATTAATTGGATATGGGCCACCCCTCAGGAAGGAGCTTGACCTTGGGCAAGGTGGCTTCAATATTCAAAGGCAGTTATTGGTGAAGGATTTAGTCAACAGCCATCAGCCAGCATTCTAGCAGCTAAAGTGGTGCCTTTGCCCTGAAGGGGGTATCTAGCCACAGTTCAAGTTTTTAAATTATGTGGCTGTATTACTTAGGCCAACCACAGTGGCTCACACCTGTAATCCCAGCACTCCAATGCAGGAGGATCACTTGAGCCCAGGAGTTTGAGACCAGCCTGGCCAATAAACTGAGATTTCATCTCTGTAAATAAATAAATAAATAAATAAATAAATAAATAAAGAAGATTATATATATATATATATATATTGTTTACATTTTTCATAAAGTGGTTGAGCCATTTGCCCCTGGACATACAGCTTTGAGCAAGGAAACTAGTACTTGAAACCAGAATGGCCCATCTCTAAAGCTCATCTGGTTGTGTGGGGCTCAATCTCTGAGATTCTTCCAATATAAATATTCCGTAAAACTCATCTCAAACCAACACAAGAAGATATTTGCCATAAACATTGCAAATTTAGTCTCCAGGACTAAAATATGTTTCAATCACTTTACTGTAACTTGCTTTACAGCTTCTTTTTTTTAGTCAAAACATATATTGTTTACATTTGAAACTTGGTCTTTTTTGAATAGAAATTAAAGACCCTATTCTTGGAATAGACCTCTGTAAATATAGATGGTTGCTGCCTTTGCAACTGTACTAGCCAATCAGCATGCTAAAGTGTTTGTAAAAAACTGGGCTACAAGTGAGTCTGCTTATAGTCTGAAAATATTTAAGAACAGTACCAGACTGTGTATTCCTTTAAAGCAGAAAAATTTCTATTTCATTCTTTATTTCTCCAAAGTCTTGCACTTATGAGACACCCAACGTTAGTGGAATAGAATATGTTCTCCACAAGAAAAGAGGGTTTTTTTCTGTTTGTTTACTGATGTTGTTCAAGTGCCCAGGACAGTACCTAGCCCATACTAGGCACTCAAATAGCTCAAATATTTGTTAATCAAATTCAACATCAAACTAAAATTGAAGTAACATGGGGGCACCTCAGTTATACATCTCATGTCCTCATAAACCAGACTGTGGAAGTATAGCATTTTTTTAAATCAGATCATAGTACTCCTTGCATAGGCTAATGAATGTGCCGTTTTGTCAGTAGACACATGTGTTACAATAACACTCTTATTGTGGCCCTGTCTTCCCAACTAGGACCACTGCTGTGCAGTCCTCTTAAATGACAGAGCCAGAAATCATTTAGCAGTCACCCTTTCTTTGAATGAGAAACAGGAGAGAATCAGACACTGATTTATACAATACATACATACATAGATTTTTATTATTTTTTTAAGTAGCCCTTTCAAAAGCTTGAAATCAACCAGCATAGGGAGGTAATTATATTAAGAGAGTTACAGAGCAACGAAATTATTCTGTTTTTTGCATAAATGGTCAGGGATGCAATTTGCATAAGTTGTATCATACTGATTCTAGCAGAGAGAGATTCAATAAAGACAAAAGAACACATGCAAAAATAAATGCCTAGGGAAAAAAAATCAGAAGCCACAGATGGAGGCATCTATTATTTTTGACTTTAAATGGAAAACAACAGCAATAATAAAACAAACAAACCCCCAAATAAAGGACAACAATCATAACAAAAACCCCATCCAGGTCAATTCTCTTTCACGAAAATTGTCTATTTCTCTCTTTGTCCTTGCTCATTTCTCCCTCATAAAATCTACTTTCAAATGTCATCCCCTCCCCCTTGCCAGTAGATCAAGCATTCTGTAACAGGATAGATAGGGTAGTAAGGAACTAATAATGATAATAATAATAATGAGAAATGGCCTCAGAGATATATTTCATGCATCTTCCTCTCTCCTTGCCTGTCTTCAGTGGAATAGCTTCCCAGCCAGTGGGGCATTAATCATGAGAACAGCAGCCCCGAGATAAAGGCTGGGTGAAATTTCGTTGTGCATTCCAGTGTGAGTTGTGGGTGCATGAATATGTGTCTCTCTCACTCAGTATCTGAGAGGAGAAAGTGGAGGGGCAGAACAGAAAAATCTGTCATTTTATACATTTATACTGCTTCAAATGGTCAAGACTGGTTCCCCATTGTTACTGTGGATTAAAATCATTCACATCCTTCTGCTTCCATTGGAGATCACCTCTTAGAAAGGGGGATAAATATTATGACAAGTTAAATTGTACCTACTTTTATTTTTCCATCTGCCTTGGGGGTATGCAGTAAAGTAAGGAGCATCTGAAACCCGGAGCATCACTGTCTGATGGGATACGGTTTTCTCTGCTAATCCTTAGTGAGGTATCCACCCTTTCACTTACATAATACTTTGGGTTAACAAAAGTTCCTGTCTTGAAGAGAACTGAGCTAAGTTTGGGAAGATCATTTGGAAGAGATAGGTAAACAGATGCCACAATTACTCAGCAAGGAACTGTAAATATTTCCTAGAGCCTTGCTCTATACTCTATGGTGAGATACACATATCTGCAGCATGAGATCATCTGGGAACTTGTTAGAAGTGCATGATCTGAGATGCCACCCCAGACGTAAATTAAAATCTGTGCTTAATAAGATTACCCAGGTGATCTGTATACACACATTAAAGTTTAAGAAGCACTGTTCTCCATAGTACAAGCAAACACATGAGCATCTTCCCTCTCTCCCTATGTCTCTCTCTCTCTCTCTCTCTCACACACACACACACACAATAAGATGGGGCCAGAGATATAAGAGGTTGCATTATACACACAAGTCAATCAAATTCCCATCAAGTAATTCAGTGACTGCTAGCCACCATAGATGTGGTGTGCATTTATTTCCCCAATCATGTTATTTCCCCAATGATTTCATCCATGAATGATGAGAAAATCAAGGAGAACCTTACATTCGCCATTTAGCTAACAGAACAAGCTCTCTAGACAACCCAAGGCATTAATTAGAAGGTTTCAAAAGTCGAGGCTGTCATAACAGCCTCAGTGTGTTTCTAATTTTTACAATTATTCAAACATGCACCAGAAAGGTATGAAACCACATCCCACCCCTCCCACTGCCTTGTCATAGACAGAATGGAAATATCTGCCCTGACGCCTGGCAAGTGACAATTGCTGCTTGAAGTCATTTTCCTATTATATATAAATAGAACATCATATATTTTCAGAAAAAAAAAAACCAATTCTGGAACCTCAGTTTAAATTGGAACCATTGGTTGGTGTTTTTTTTTTTTTTTTTTTTTTTTTATGATTCAAGAGACATTTATCAAGTACAGTCATTCCTGAGCATCTGTGGGGGATTGATTAGTTCCAGGGCCTCCCATGGATGCCAAAATCCTCAACTCCTCAATATGAAATGGCATAGTATTTGCGTGTAACCTATACACATCTTCCTGTGCATTTTAAATCATCTCTAGGTTACTTATAATGCCTAGTGCAATGTAAATGCTAGGTAAATAATTGTTATACTGTATTGTTTAGAGAATAATAACAAGAAAAAAGTCTGTACATGTTCCGTACAGATACGATTTTCTGAAAATATTTTTGATCCACAGTTGGTTGAACCCAGATGCAATCCCACATACGCAGAGGGCCATCTATAATTTACCTTTTACATAGAAGCAGTCATTGTGATGCCCCATCCGACAGCTTTCAGCAAAGAGGGGAGATGTCGAAAAATATTGTTTATATTATGATTTTAATTATATCAAAGATATTTTATTCATCTCTCTCAACCTAAGCCATACAAATCCATGAAATGGGCACATAATTCTTATCACAATAATTACAGAGCATCTCTGCTGTCTTCCTCTCCTTCTCAATTTTTCCTTCTTCTAATTCATTTATCCCTACATTTAACTGTCCCTGTGGGTGTGCAAAACACTATGTTAGATAATGTTAAAACAAAACTTTTTATTTTATGAGGAAAGAGCATAGGCCCAAGGAAGCTAATTGCCATATCAGAGACCACAAACTAACAACAGAATAAAAAAGAAAATTTAGTTGCAATGCTGGTTGATCAGCTGAGACCTAGATTGTAATCTCATTTAAGACAACAGCAATAATAATCTTTGACTGAGTCCCACCCATTTAAGCCCTTGACTTATATTATCTTAACCTACCCTTGAAGTTGGAAATCATCACTCTATTTCAGATAATAAAAAAATGCAGCTCCACAAAGGACCCTGGCCAAAATTCTACAGCTGGAAATTAAGTTCTGCCTAGAGTCATGGTTTTAAGCACCTCTCCAGTCACGAGCTAAGTCTCCTGATGCCTGTTTCAATGCACTTTCCTCCATACCAGGCTGCTTCCTCCTAACTGCCTTTGCCTACTTTGTAAATAAATAATATTGGCCCCCACTGCCTCTTCACTCTGATGATAAGCATTTGCTTAATTTACATTCATTCATTTAACACATTTATTTTTCTTCAACTGACGTTTTTCAGCCCTGCTTTGTGGCAGGCACCATTCTAGGCTCTAAATGTCCAATGATGAGCAACATAGATATTGTTCCTTCTCCCAATCATCAATGTTCTTACAAATTATCACCAAAAATGGGTAAACACAGGGCCAAATTATAGGGTTGCAGACATGAATAAATGGTGCTCACACAATATGCTCAGCCATTAGACCAATGTTGGGGACCAGCCTCAGCACCACCCATAGGGTACCCGAAGTTTGGTGGCAACAAAGGAATGAGAAGAGACAGGTTAAGAGTGTATAAAGAGTGGGCCGCCAGGGGGCCAATTGTAAAATGGAAGCTGCAAAGGCACCAGGCTCTGGTCTCCACACTATTTATTGAGTACAGTCACTAAGATCTAAGAAGCAGATGTTCAGGGGTGAAACAGTGAAGGGAGGTGGTGGTGTGTCATACACCTAATCTATAGCAATGGCGCTTTCGGTGAATTTTCTTTGTGCTGAAGCAGCATAAACTTAACTACTGATTTATTCTTTAACTTATGGGAGAGCAGCTGTGGGGAGTGGGCCTAACTAGGAGCTGGCATATCTGGCCACATTTCAGTAATTCAAAGCAGTGTCTTTCTCCTTTGAACACAGTGTTTACAGATAGGAGAGCAGGTCTCACTCTGAGCATGGGAACATGATGGCAATTAGGAGGCTTTCTTCCTCAGAGGCCTCTTGTGGCTTTCCACAACTTATTGTCCCATATTTTTATGGCCAGTTTATGCAGGCACCCTATAAGCCCTTTTCCCAACAGACCAAAAGAAAAAAAAAAAAAGTAGGAACTAGAAGCAAGTAGGAGGCTCCTAAAATCTACCCAAACACATAGAAAAAAAGTAAAAAAGCCTCAAGTTAATTTTTATTTGCATATATTTGAAAGTGGGTTTTAGGAGAATTAAGGATTCAGTTATTTGGAAAGGAAGAAGAAGAAACTGAAAAGGGAAAGGTGGGTGATACTACATTTTCAAAAGTGATTTGAAAACTATATGTGCTAGAATTAGCCCTTGCTTCTGGCTAGGCAACAAGACCAGAAGACAACAAAAATAATCTTACATACCAGAGACAAGGCGGTATCTCTGGGACTCCTTATTCCTACAGCAAAGATCCAAGAGCAGCAAAACCAGTGATGCCCACCCCTCACTGGTGAGCCTCATGAGGGAGTGGCCCCTGGGAAGCAGGGGCTTGGATTCAGCCTGTAAATATCGTGTGGCCTGTGGACTCCCTGAGAAGGTACTGGTGGATGGTTGACCATTTCTACCTTTCAACCAACATTGACTGAATGTTACTCTGTGGTCACTACTGTTCTAGGCACTGTGCTATTATGGTGCCTAAAACAAAGATCTTGCCAGCCTAGAACTCACAATCTACTAAATAGGGACAATAAACAAATAAATATGAGCTAAAATGTCAGGCAGTGATAAGTGGTATGAGAAGTAACAAAACAGGAAAAGGCGATAGAGTGTTGTATTTTACAGATGGTCAAGGAGGTCCTTTCTGGAAGGTGCAACATAAGCGGAAACCTGGGTGAAGTGAGGGAGTGAGTACTGTGAATAGCAGGGAAGAGCTGTTGCAGGCAGAGGAAATGGCAGGTGAAAAGGCACAGGCAGGCTTGGCACATTCAGGCAGGGCTGGGAAGATTGAATGAGTGTAAAATTTAAGGAGGGTTTGCTAAAACTTTGTTTTCAAGATCAATCAATCATTTTACTGAAATCTTTTAAAATCAATATTAATGCAGGAAAAAATATGCAAAAGCAAAATGTCACATATCAATTTTAAGATGAAAATCTAAGCTGGCAATTGCATAATCCCGCCTCACCAGTTTCACCCTTCTTCTGGCTCTGTGTTCAAGAAGGATCAGGAAGACCTGTGTGATTGGAGCAACGTGTTGGAAAATATGGTCAGAGCAATAGGAAGGAGGAGAACCATATGCCACACAGCAAGGATTTTGGCTTTAGATGTTGGCTAAAGAGTCTGTTAGGTAATTAGAAAAACCACCCTGAGGTTTAAAAACACTCAGAGACCTCCACCTGTGGGTAGCCAAGAGCTGACCCCACTTCCCTCCCAGATGTTCAGATGCCTAGAAATAATAGCCAGCACTTTATTAGTAGTTATGGTGGAAATTCCATCCTATAAATACTATCCCCTAATTGGAAGGGCATCTCTATGACTTCCCCTGGGAGCTTCCAGACTTCCAGCCTGTCTGCCATCAGGACCCTTTCATCCACTAGACCTGATTTTGGGAAGCGTGTGTTCCATCCACCAAAATTACGTATTAAAAGAAGGATGAAAAGAAACGACACTGTACTCTTTTCACTGGTCTATTTGTACTGCCAACATCTAAGTCTTTAAGAGACAGGTAAACCCATCAAGCTCCTTTTTCTGTTGTTGTTAGAACTATGCAATTCCAGAGAGTAAATGTCACCAGAGAATCTTACCAGGCAACAAGTAAATTAGAGTGCCATTTCTTTCCCCCCAAATTATTCACTAAGAGGGAAAAAGAAAGTACCTGTGTAAGGGTAAGGAGAAGACAGAAGATATTTCTTGGCTGGCAGCTAAAGTCTAATTAGACTGACAAATCTTCAGCGCCTTCTCCAGTTATGAGGCTTGGCGGGAAAAGAACAAACCCTGGAGCCTCACATTATGTAAGGCTGTTAATCAATATTAGTCGAACCCTGATCCTAAAAATAAACTTCCCCTGGAGGCTCTGTTGTCTAGTGGTAAAAGTGAGGAGATGAAAACTGTGTAGATTCCTTATGTCATTTCTCTCAAGCTGTAGCAGGGAAAAGGTGGAAGAACTCAGAGGGGATAATTCTTTGGGTAAGTATAACCACTTTTGATACAGTGTGATCTACATGCTGCTGTAGCACAGTATTTGGGGATAAAGTAGATCTATCTTGTCTCCCAGTGCAAGGCAGTTTGATTATTCGAAAACCTGGAGAAAATCTGAGGTTCTCGTCTGGGCCTCGAAGTGCCATTGATAACAACATGCTGTAAATCTGTGTGTCATTGTAGAACCATGTGACATTGCTAACATTTAACCATTTTGATCCACAAAAATAGTGGTTTCATACACTTCGACCTAATAGAATAGTCTATGTGTTATAACTGTTCAGGAAAGCCAGTTCCCACTCCAGAATATGAAAGAGCTTGCAGTAGCAATCTCTCCTGATTGATGAGCTTGGGCTTCTGATTCAATCTGGGGCCCTTAGAAGAGATCCAGGCCCTTGCGAGTCTGTATGAATATAAACAGAATTGTTCCTGGGCTTATCCAGCCCTATAAGAAGGCTAAGCTCTAGGGAGATCTGTGAGTTCTGGGAGAGTCTCTTAGGCTGAAGGGGTTTCCTTATGTGAAAATTTTTGGTGTAAAGTTATGGGGTGCTTTTCACACATGATTGCACTTACTATTTACAAGGAGCCTACGGGAAAGGTACTGTAAGGCCACTGTTACAGATAATAAAACTGAGGCTTAGAGAGGCTAATCACCTGCCCAGAGATATATGGGCAGGTGATTATGGTCTGGCTCTGTGTCCCTACCCAAATCTCATCTCGAATTGTAATCCACACATGTAGAGGGAGGGACCTGGTGGGAGGGGATTGGATCATGGGGGCAGCTTCCCCACCCCGACCCCCGGCCACCATGATTGTGAGTTTCCTGAGGCCTCGCCAGCCATACGGAACTGTGATTCAATCAAACCTCTTTTCTTTATAAATTACTCAGTCTCAGGTAGTTTTCTATAGCAGTGTGAGAACAGACTTATACATACAGCTAAGTAACTGGAAAAACCTGGAGTCCAGCTCAGAAATTCTGACACAAAAGCCCATGCTCTTCAACACACTCAGACTCTACCCAGAACAGACATTGCGCAGGATCAACGTTTTAATCCAAAGTTTTTTCTTTGTTTTGTAATCATCAGTATCAAGGCTGAAGCCTGCTTCTTACTGTCCCCAGTCTGACATTGAAAAGCTAAAAGTACTTTGCCTATAAGAATTTTTGCAAAGCATGAGAAATTGTGGCTTCCTTCTGGAATTTTCAAAAGTGGTTCACATTCAACCACCAAGTTTGTGAAGCTGGAGATGAGAATGAAATCTCACAAACCTCTTAAGTCTTTCATTTTGACTATTTATAAGGATAGTTCCAATCCAGGCTGAGCATTGTGATTTTCTGGCAATTTTCAGACAGCAGTGGCCAATGTCAAGGTGACTTTACCAATGCCCGGCACAGAAAAAGTATGTCCTGATCAGTATCCTGCTAATAGTTTATAAATGATTCCAAATGGCGATTTGCACAGAACACACTGAGCTTTTTTTTTTTTTTTTTTTTTTTTCTGCTGATAACTCAGGATGGAGGCTTAAGGTAAAAGAATACATGTTAGTGGTAAAAGACTCTTGTTTCTCACTTTTTCCTTCTATCTTGAAGGAAGACCAAGGAATTTGAGTGTAGACTGAGTTGAACTTTTCTATTTTAGAAGCTGACCTATCAGCACCATGATAATTACCCACTAATATTGGAGTCAGTTGTAGAGGAAATGTTTGTGCAGTTATTGGGGCATTCTTGGTAGTAAGATACACAGGGAGCCCAATTCAGTTTATCCCTCTGGGTTCTCTCCCAATTGGCAAAGATTCATGCCAATACTTTGATTCTGGACCCCTTGTTACTCACAAACTCCCTCTTATGCATTCTCTGTTCTATTTGGACTTGGCTATCTCTCCCAGAGATTATCATCTCTGCTTTTAACAACTTAGCTTCTGACTGACATTTGACCAACCAGGAACATGTTCCTCTCACCACCTGTCCAATTGCTCTCTTTTGACAACAAGGCCTAGTAGAATGAGTGCATGAGATCCAGTCAAGCCACCCCAAGGACCACTTGCCATCCCCAACACAAAGAGCCATTCATGAGTCACTACTTCATATTGATAGCTCACGTCAAACCCTCTTGCCCTATTTAGATTGTAAATTCCATGAAAGTAAGGAACCTGGATTTCTCTTCTTTGCAACCTTAAAAGACATGTGGATAGACAGAACATATTTTCAAAGACTCACAGAACTGTAAGTTGGTTTAAAATAAAACAGAAAGATGGGTAGTGAGGTGTCAGAGAAGCCTGTTCCTGAGATCATAGAAATTTTGATTTGCCAGGACTAATTTCAGCCCCTAAATTCTACTTGGATCTACCTTCAAATCTCTATTTCCCCCAAACTTCCTAGCCCCTACTCTAAACTACAGCCACTACTCTACCCCATTTTCTGAGGCAGATATTTCCCTGAGAGGATCTTGATTTAATATACCAATTGTGGGAAACAGACTATAATAATAATGGTTAAAATGCATGCAATCTTACTCTGAATGGTATACTTCCTTTAAGCATTTTACTTATATCAACTCAGTTATCCTTATGACAATCACATAACATAGCCACTAGAAGTATACCACCCTCCCTACTTTATAATGTGGTAGCCTTAGTAATGTGGTAGACTTAGTAATATGGTAGACTTAGGTTGGTTGCAAATTATTGCTACTCCTCCTCCTATCGAGAAGTGATATTTATGTCTCCTCCTCTGAAACTGGGAGAGCTCTGTGACTGTTTAGACTAATAGCATGTTGTACAAGGGACACTGCCAGTTACCTAGCCCAGGCTAGATAAAACTGGCACCCTATACTTCCTGCCCCTGGAAGTACTCTCTCTGGAAGCCCTGAGCCTCTGTAAATAGAGCCCATCTACTTTGCTGGAGAAACCACAAGGAGAATCTCAGAGAATACACAGAGAGGGAAAAGGGCCCTGCTGAGTCCCATCTTCCCAGTTAACTCACCAAAGCACAAGGTATGTGAATAAAGCCAGACCCTCCAGGCAAAGTCAGCTGCTGAGTGAACACAATTATCTCTCTAGATGGGGCAGAAGAATTGCCTTGCTGAACCATGCCCAAATTTCTGTCTCACAGAAGTTTGAGATCTAATGACATAATTGTTTTAAACCACCAAGTTGTGGGAAAGTTTGTTTCATAGAAATAGTTAACTAGAACTTATATGACTTGTCTGGGGTCATGTAAGCTAATATGAGGATGAACAAAGTTTTAAGCCCAGCTAATCTAGCTCCAAGTGCTCCAATCATGCACTGAATCACTATGCTATATAGCCTTATCACTGAAAAAATACTACAAATTTGGCCAAAGCACCCTGATCACTGTGGAGGAAAAGCTTTCCTCAAGCTATGCTACCTTCTATTGTTAAATGACTCTCAAGTAGGTAATAAAGCCTGTCTTGTTTTCAGATGTATTCAGTAAATATTTACTGACCACCTATGAAGTACCAGGCTTTTACTTGAGAATTATCACTCACACACCTGCTTTCTCAATGCACATCTGAATTTTTTAAAATTCAGTAGAGTACCTAGAGATATCCTTCTCAATGTAGGATCAAGACCTGATGCTTGGGCATGATTGCTATGAGTAAATTAAAATCATTCAGGTTATTCACAGATAGTTCTACACTCTCATCTGTAACAAAATGGAATCAGAAAGATCAAAGCACTAATTACTTCTAAGAGGCTATAACGCTAGAGAGACATACCATCTCAAAAACTACTTGTTCACATTCACACACAGTTAAGAGCAGCACTGAAAGCACTTTACAGTTTTCCTTTGATCTGAAATCAACACTAACCCAGGTCGACCAGAAAAGAACTCCTGAAAGGATGTTTTCTTCGCTTTTGCTTTAAGAAAGAACTAGAGGATTTTCAAACAGACAGGTTTTTATACTGGTGGACCCATGTATTTAATTTCTTTCTCCTAGAGGAGTCTCATTTTAGGAAAACTTTGCTTTAATAATGTTATTGAAGCAAAAGAGAACAGACAGTGGTATCATCTGGAAAATGTTCTATGTATGATTTCACATATAGATAAAAAAGTGAATATGAAATCCAGTCTTCCCTACCTTTTTTCCCCACTCACTTCTGAAGTATCTCCCAGAGATCAGACCTTTATGAATCCTCCTCATCTAAGAAAAGTAGTGGGGTCACACAGGCATATTAATGCATCCGGGAAGGACCTTCCTTACCTGCAGTCTCTAGAGTCTGGGAATTGTCCTAAACCTTGAATAGAATTCAGTAGTTGTTGGATTCCCAGGCCTAACATAGGTTTGGCGTGATCAACAGAATGTGTTTAAGACCAGACTAGGCTTGAAGATGAGGTTATTAAGTTTTTATGGAGCACAGGGCAGAGTTCTGATGACTAGTGGTCAAGAACAAAAAAGATTTCCAAAACCCTTGACACAAAGTTATTTCCTCTAGTTAGTCTTTCAAAAAAATCCAGGGCTTTTTAAACCCCTCATCCCAGTCTAATCAATTCTTGTAGGCTATTAGCTTTCCTCCAAGAAGATGTACTTACCCTTAAAACCAAAGAGTCTCAACAGGTTTAGAACTCATTTTTGCAGACTTGGTAGAAGTAAAAGGAAAAGCATACAAATGTAGTTCAATTATGACTGGACTTAAAGAAACACACGCCAGAGAGAGGCTGTTGGAGAAGGCATTCCCAGTTGTTCACCTCCTCTAAAATGGCCATACGTTCTATAATGTTTAGAGTTATAATCACTAGCAGGATTTTGTATCTTGTACCCTACTTTTCTTCCAAAGCTCTGACTTTCTTAGTTTGTGGAAAGACTTTAGGAACTCACCCAGTTCATTCCCATTTATGTATGTGCTACAGGAGGGAAAGCCAAAAACCAATAATTACTACGGCTTGGTTCCCAAATCCCCATGTAACATTAAGTCATCTCAAGGTCAGTGAAAATTTGGACTTAAAAAGAACTACAGGACCAGCCATTCCTATGAAGAAAAAGCCATTTGCTTCTCTGCTTCCCACAGAGTTAGCAGAATACGTTCTGACAGAAACAAAACAAGTCTGCCAAGGCCTGTGCAGACAGGACTATCCTTTCACCAACAATAAACAGATCTGCTCTTGAGCTAGAGAGAGTCATAATAGAAATATACATTGCCTTTTATCTTCTTTTCAGTGAGTAGAGCAAGGCGTCAGGAGTTATTGGTTTAATATCAGTAGAGAAGAGCTATTTTTTTTTTCTCTTGAGCATGTGCGTAGGTATGCATGTAATAGCATGTGTGACTGTAACAGTGCTATGCTAACCAGGTTTTTAGAAGCCTTTTGAAAACCGTAAAATTGCCCTTATGACATTGTCAGCATATACAACTTCAAATTGTTACTATGGAGACATGTAAAGAACTGTCTTTGCTCAAGGAAAAGGAAAAAGGAAGGCAAAAGATAATACACTTACCATTACCTAGCTCACATATATTTAATTCTGAAAACTGGGAACACATAGGTGGTATAATTGATTGTTGACTTTAAGTTAACAATGTCCATTGGAGTCAATGTAAGGGTGATGTTAAAGACACAACTGAGCTCCTGGATAATGTCTTAAAACTAAGAAGCAAATGGGACAAGTGCTAATCTACTGAATGTTCTATAAACACTAACTAGGCTAGGGGTAAGTAATTGTCCCACAAGCGACTGGAATGTCTTATGGTATGCCAGAGCATTTAAGGTTAATAACTCAGTTAACCTCCTGCTCCCTACTAACTAGATTTATCAAATGCCAAGGGAGTCAGCAAAGTATTAACCTTAGTTTGGATATAATTACTTTCAAATGGAAAAACAAAAAAAAAATTGCCACAAAAACAAGGACTTCCGGTATAGCCAAACTCAAACCTTCAATTTTCTACTGTAATTAGTATCTGGATCAAATATAAAGAAAACAAAATGGGCACAAACCTGACACATGATTAATGAGGACTTGATAACAAACACAAAGACTGCATTTTACAAGGATTAGTTGCACTTCTAACTTTAACTTCCCCTGATTTAATGGTACCCATTGACCTCAATAATGAATGATTCATGTTATAGCAAAGCCATCTGGAGAATGTGAATGAAATTGAAGTAGGATATAGGCTTTCATATGATAACAAATTTTCCTTCCCCTCCTTTCCCTTTCTGCTATTTGAAAAGAAAAGGTAATAAAATTAAAGGAGAGAGTATTTCATACTGAAAGTGTAGTCCACCGCTCATTTTGAATAACGACTTTACCATTTCAGTGATAAATACAATAAGAATAACAACCCATGAGTGCCACAGACTTTTATGACTTCTTTAGCAATGACTTCACCCTTCTCTTCTCCTGGGTCTCATTACTGTGAGTATCGGCAGGCATCCTTCTTACATAGTAATTCAAACTCTTTAGCTACATGAAACAATGACCATGATAACAATGTTTCAAAGATAAAAATGCAGATGCAATTAATACTTGGAAAAAGGCCTACCTGAATGCTGGCGGTAGAGCGATTCTTACGGGTTGTGGTAGTCGCCATTGTAGTAGTGGTTTCCATGACAGTAGTAGACATTTCTGGTGGCATAGAGGTCGTCTGTGTTGTTCCCAAAATTGATGGGACTTCTCCAACCAGCCGAACACTTCCATTGATTTTAATATTGGGGTTGTTCTCAGCTGCCATGTTCAGTACTTTCAAACCATCATAATAGAGCCCCGAGAGTTGGCCTTGGAAGAGGCGTCCTTTGTCCTTTCCACCAATGGCTATTTGCGCCTGAGTGTTGAAGATGGTTAACTGCCGGCCTAGTGGGTTGGGTGGAGGAAACATTATTATTCTCATACATTTTCCCTGTTTGCCTTACCTGGTCTAAATGGACCAGGCATCATAACAGGCTTCCTTGAGCAATTGAAGGGGAGGAAAAAATAGACAACAAAACCTCAGTACTGACATTAGCAAGTAACATTTCATTATGGTTATCTCTTCCACTGTCTAGCTGAAAATCTTTGATAACTTGAACAATCAAGTCTCTATTTCTTTACAGTGAGGAGGAAGAAAACTTGGTGCAATGATAAGAGGTATTACAGTCCTCTTGGGTATATAATGGTGGATGACAGAAAGAAACACTCAAATCAGGTGATGACCAGAATAATTTATAGATACCTACTGCATTAATTTTTAAAGCTATGAAGTAAAATAATGAGAATGAAAATAATTATATATGGCCAAAAAAACTCAGTGAGGTGACTCAGAGACTTGGATTCATTGCATACTTGTAAAAATGAACTACTAGTCACCAAACATATCATTTCTCATCACCAAACATTTCCTATAAATCTTCATAGGGCATAATATTCTATTTTCTGTTTAACAAAATCATGAGAGATAAATTCCTATCTCTATTAATTTGTTTTTAGGAGGATGGATTGTGGACCCACAACTAAATTATTCCCTCAGTATGAAACATAAGCATATTGGTAATGCTCCAGTCCTGGGGAAGTTGTCCTTCAGATTTAATAAATTTTTTTTAAAGTGGATGGGTATTAATGAAGAAAGCAACACACAAAACTCCTTAAAATGACATAGAGGTGTGTTAGTGAGTTGAAGAGTATCAGTAGCTCACTTTATTTCGAGTTTCCACGTTGACACCGTTTATACCACTCTGAAAAGTATCAAAATAAAAAATCATACCAGTATAGAGTTTAGAAGAATGAAACCCAACTAAAATTACTCCCAACTCTTTCTACTTATAAAACTCTCTCTCAAGTACAAGATTTTTTTTTCCCAAGAAAACTCAAAGGGCTTTTTAAAACGTATTGCAATTTATCAGAACAGCAACATGCTAAGGCTTTCTTTACTGTTATTTCTCCAGATTAATTCATCTTGCTTTTCCAATATGAAGAAAGGAAAAAAGAAAGACGTAATAATGGAATTAAATATATGCCTTCTGAATTTTTTTCCACTTAATGATCAAACAATGCTCCACTCATTCTTAATCTAATCACCCGAATTACCTTAGCTAGAAATAAGTAGAAACAAGTTTGTTATTTCTGCCTACTTAATAAAAAGGAGAGTGTTTTTAACAACTGAGTGAGTTTTTTGCTTTATAATTTTCAATATCAATAGAGGGATAATGTCATGTTTGGGCTTTAAAAATCTACCACTATTATATGGTCTTCAAGGCTACACAATGTTGACCTATCCTTGAATTCCTGGCGTATAATGTGAAATACCTTCCCAATGTATAACGATGAAAGAAATGGAAGTGGCAGAGAAGAGAACGCTCTTCTGTCAGAGGATACTCCTTAGACAAGAGTTAATTCTGCTCACTGGGTGACTCATAGTGCCCATTAATCAAGAATGATTTCTAAATAATACCCCTCTGGAAGCTTTCAACACTGCAGTATGGTGAATTGGCCAAAGAACTTTGTTACAGTGAAAATGATCTATACTTTATAAAAATCTCCAGAATCTGAAAATGGGATCGGCTGGCCTTAATGATTACAGAATTATCCAGATCCCAAGGGTGCAATCAAAACAGATCTCATAGATTTTCATCATTTTCTCAGCAGTTCATTTAGTGTGTTGTGCATATGCATCATTGTCTGTATTTTGTCCTCTGTCCTCTTCACACAAGATGCAGCAGAGAGTTCAATGCATAATAACACTAAGTAATCTGCTGGAGTTCAGACTTCTTTACTGTTTATTGTTAATGGTTGTTTGTTTTTGTTTTTGTTTTTCTGGAAGCCCTGAGCTTACTACAAAAGAAATGAAATGATGGAAGGGGAAAATAAATTCTCCCTCAACCCCACAGAGGCATTTGAAGCAGCTTAACATAATAAATTAGACGCAGCTGCCTAGTAGAAGATTTCTAGGATAAAATTTCAGTGTCTTACATTAGACAGCCTTAATGCCAAGAGATACCTTCTGTGCACACAACTGCTGGCCAATCATAATATTTATCCATCTCTTTATTTTGTTTATAGTTCAGCACTGGTGATAAGTTAACAGTTATACTTGATTACCGGTAGAAAATCTCACATTCTAATATTCTTGAAAATAATTCACAATGATAACCTCTATAATAGTTTCTCATCTTATTTCTCCAGTGGTGTTATTATGCCAATGCTTACAAATAAAAAGAGGGTCAGAGAAAACTGAAATGCAAAGCTGAATTACACTGGCTAGAGATGATGAGTCTCCTTCATTCCATTTGCCATCATTCACTCCACAAAGTGCTCTTTGCCTGTTCAAGACTGATCCAAGCATCAGGAAAGGCAAGGCAGGTTTCCTGGGCTGCAAGATTAAACTGCCCCTCTACTCCTGACTACAGCTACTTTCCCAGAGAGATCTGACTCATCACTTCTTGAGAATAAGACCCTGGTGGAGTGCGACAGTAAAGCGGGTTCTCTATGTTTCAGTTTTTCATCTTGCCATAGGAAGTGTTGGTTTTTCTGTTTGCTTGTTTGTTTCATGGTCTGTTTCTGGCTAGATATGCTTTTCTGCTGTAGTAAAACCCTCTCCTAGCCCCCTGTACCTTGGATTAGGTGGTTAATGGCAAAGCAAGCAATCAGTAAAGGAATAGTAGAGCACTCTCAGTGTCCTGCCATCCCTTCCTCTGATCAATTTATCTCTCAGATAAACAGGGGTTAGTGAATAACAGAAATAACCATCACTATTCATTCCCTATGAAGAATGGGAAGAACTGACCAGCTTCTTTTTATCATTTGCCCAAGATTTCACAAAATCAATGCCAGATCTCATTATTCTCATTATTTTCACTCATGGCTTATGATCAGATTTTTATAATAACTGATAATAACTGACCATTATATGTACATAAAAACATATATATGCATACACATATGCATATTTATGTATATATATCCTAATCTGAGAACTCTTTTATCTTTCTTAATACAAAATTTTGTTATAACACCAGTACAGGAATGGTAGCAGGTTACTTTTTGTTTTAGATGCCCATCCTCTTGGAAGTCATTAATTATTACCTCATTTGGACATCAAGTTCACATACTGCTTAAATTAAATCTTTGCATGTCTCCAGTCAGTGTTGCACAAAGACTAATTAATTAAACCTCAGAACACCCTTGGGGAATAGGCAGTATTATTTTTCCTGTCCTCCGATGGGAAATCTGAGATATAGAGAGGTTAAGTGGATTGTCTAAGGTCAGAAAGTTAGTCAATAGTAGACAGAGCCAGAAAAGAGACTTGGGAAAGGTATGACCCAGCTCTCCTCCCCAATAACAGAAATGACTCCAAACAGGCATTCCAAATACTTCCAAATGCATCTGTCTAATCATCCATCTATGTTTACCCTTTATATCGTCGTCTTTACAAGTCTTTGGTACATTTTGTTTCTTTCGAAGGGAAGGTTAGCTAGGCAGAGGAAGAGGTAAGATAATAGAATGAATAGATGTTACTCACCCAAATTACAACAAACATTTTTTTTCAGCGAACAAAATGCAGAAGAGAAACTCACGGATTGAAAATAATTCTTTTCAATATTATATGCATATATAATCATACATATATTTAATTAAGAAACTAGGATATCTTCCCCGTCCCACTCAACCACCCCTCCCCCACATCCCAACCCCTCAAATTGAATAATTGAAAGCATCCTTTTATGTGAAAGCCAACGGATACCAATTCTATTGTAAGAAAAACTCAAAGCCTACTAATAACTTTATAATGGTTTATACAAATGAAAATGCCTGGCATGCTATTAAACTTAGACTTAAAAGGCAATGGAGTAAAATAAAATATTATTAACATAAAATTGAAAGAAACAAAAAAGTTTCTCAGGCACATGAGACTCAGACATGCATCTAGTTTGCTTTTCCTGTTTAAAGTGAGGCAATCATTGTCTTCAATGTTAAAGGGACTTTATGAGCTGATGATTACTAAACAAAATTATTTGCTTTTTAGAGTTATTCTTATTTTTAATTAGACCACATACATTAAAAACAGGGCAAACAGTTAAGACTCCGTGAGGATTTTCCACGTTTAAAGGTCTGAATGTCTTCCTCCAACTTAAAACTGTAGTAGTCCTTTGCTCTTTAAGTTGTATACTAAGTAATATACCTGGTTACTTCTTCTATATAACTCAATGAAATCTCTACAAATGTTAAGAGCTCCCTTAAGGTGTTGAGACAAGAGTAGCTTATATTGGCTCAACAATAACAAAAAAAGAGTACATATCTTCTTAGAGACTTTTTTTTTTCATTGAAAGACAATGGTTTATTTCCTAACAGCTAGAAGCTACACAGGAAAATTCTAACATCAGTTATAACCGCTGCCCTCTTTTATTAACAGTGGTTGCTCTCTCCAGCAAATCAGAGACTGCTGTTTTGCCTTTCATGAACCTTTTCTTTTCCAACTCATTATGTTAACTACTTACACTTTTGTTGCATAAAACATCAAATACACAAGGGTATCCACACAACCAAAGTGTAAAATAAATTTGTGTTTGTTTTTAGTTTCAGTCAGCAACGAGGACACAATTAATCTCTTAGAAAATAATTTTGCCTCTGTAGGTTTTAAAGGCAAAATTCATCTTTTCCATCTTTTAAGAACAAATGTTAAAAAAAAAAGCTCCCCTTATAATATTTGTTTTAAGTAGTTTAAGTTACAAGAGTCAATCTATGGTTTTTTGGTTTTTTTGTTTGTTTGTTTGTTTTGTTAACCATGCTACAAGCCAAAACAGCTTCAAGGTGTAAGTTTAAAAAGCACTTTTGAAACTTTTTTAGAAAGCTTTGGTGTAAAAGGTAATTTAAAACAAATTAATAAATAATGTCATGCAGTGGTTAAATTGCCATAATACATTTCTGTTTTAGAAGTTCCTGGAATTTCTTGTTTGTGTTTGTCATGCTGATAGCAGACTAGAAGTTAGTCCCTTTAACTGTATTTTAATGGCAATGTATTATAGCATGATTTATCAACATATGGCAAGTGGAAGCTGACACAAATTATAATGAAAATTAAAACAGTCATTTATGCAGCAGGCGATTATCATTTAAGGAACATTTATTTGCAGGCTTTAAAAATGAGGGTTTAGGATCAAATGATTTTAAAATGAAAGGTTTAATGACGGTTACCTTTTTCCTGCAGCCACTCCTCTACAGGCCGATTATATTTGAAGGGGATTTTCTGTTTTACCATTTGGAAGCGTTCATTATCAGTGTTGCCTTTAAAGTTTAAAAAACAGCTTAAAGAACAATCTGAAAAGTCAATAAGTCATTCAAAAACATCCTAGGTTTTTTGGTTTGTTTTATGAAGTTTTTAGAGATAGATATCAATTTATCTTTAGTAGAGGTGGAGTTGAAGTCACTCTGCCCTTGGCTGATAGGTTTAAAGGTCAGGTTAGTCTTAGCCATGCTGTACTCCATCATGTTTTGGAAAAGTGGCATGGAATGGGAATCCTTAAGTGGTTTGGCCGTTTTATCTTCACTCTCTCTCCGTCTCATCTCAACCACACCTTAATTGGGCCAGTTGAGGCACAAGGATCTCCTTGACCCATGAGTAATTCAGCTGTCAGATCAGTTTCACGAGCGAGAGGGAACCCTCACTCCACAGTCAGGCAAGCTCCACTATTAATCTACTGTATTCCCATCAGAAACACAGAGCCATGGCTTTCTTTTCTTCTCTCAAGTGTTTGCAGCTGCTTTATGTTCTGACAGAGGGAAGGCAGAGAGGACAATTTAAGCCTTGATGGCCAAGGGAGACTTCTTCTTCCATAAAGGATGTCCTTGCATCTCATTACCTCTGTCAAAGAGGTAGATCAGTACAGATAACCTTTTATATCACTGTCTTTCCAGATTTGTTCCACATTTTTAAAAATAAGGAAACTCAAAAGCCTGGAAATAGAGGTGATTATACATATAGGGATATAACATTTGTAGCCTTTTGAGCACCTATATTTTATAAAAGACAGTGATTTTGTATATTTAGCCTCCCTCCACTTCCCTCCCTTCCTCTCTCCCTCCTTCTTTCTCTTACCTTACTATGAGAGGACCTTCCTGCATAAGCATCCATTCATAAAGCCTGTTAGGAACACTTCTTCCAAGCATGAAATATCTAATTAGTTTCAAGGCTCAAACATAATGGTTTTAACTGCTAGTATGCCCCCCTCTTCCTTCATAACTGTTATTACCACTGCTGAATGGTTTCCATAATTAGGACAGACTTGGAGAGTGGTACTGTGGAGATACACCCTTAATGAATATGCTTCAAATAACGAAATGATGAAGCCATGCCTTGGGAACTGTTCTATCTCATCAACCAACCTCACATTGATCTGGCAGAAATTAGTGAATTGTAATTCATTACTTTGATTCACAGGCCTATATTGCAACTTGGGGAACTCCATTCCAAATTACCAATATTAAAAATGAAAGAAAAATCTCAAACCAGGTGGCCTGGAAACAATTTACAAAGAAGTCTTAAAGCCATAAAGAATATTAGAATTGCATATAGCATCAGACCAAATGCATAGGGGCATGCTAAAGCATTTCAATTGCAGGGCCATCTCCATATGAGAAGATTCCACCTGGAATAAACTGGTACCTACCTTCTGTGTTGGGAAGGTGGGGGTGTAGGATGGGAAAAGGGTAGCAATACTGGAGGATGTTCACAAGGTTCCCCATTCACTTCTCATATAGACAAATTATTCTAAGAAGCTGACTCGTATCTTTACTACCAGGAATTTTAAAAATAAGAACTTACAAAACAAACAGGCAACTATGAATCTGCTTCTAGCCTATGTTTTGGGACCGTATCTGGTTGGTACAGGGTATAACATTAATGTATCAAAAAATGAAATGCAATAAAAACAATTAACAGTTTTGAATTGCAGTGGATAATTTAAAATTTTCCTCAAGGAATCACTTCTCATAGAAAACAATGGAGAGGGCAGGCAAGGAGGAAAAAGAGAAAGGCAACTTAATTTCTTGGTGCTTCAATAGCCCATGGTGAAAGACTATAGCTATGGATCAGAGATCACTATAATGGTCTACCTTGGTAGGTCTTGGTACAATGTTCTATTCATTAAAAATAAAGTTGGGTAAACTTTTTAGATGTTTTCATAGAAAAAGAACAGGTACCTTTTTGAAACAAACCTACATCTATAACTCATAATCCTCCCCTACAGGTGACAGGTACCATAAAGGATTTCATTCATCCTCCAGGGTTTTAGACACAACAGAATACCATACTGAGAAAAGGTAATTGGCTTGGGCCAGATCTGCCTTGAATGTATCCTATTACTTTGGGTTTTCTGTATCTGCCATTGTTGGCTACACATTAAATATATTAATGATCTACATTCTACTCACTATGGAATAGATTAGTGAAGTCAATAGCAAGTATAAAGCTACATATTCTTAGCAAAATGCAGGGCAAAATCAGAAGTAACTAAAATTCCAAATGTCTAGAATTTAATTGCACCAAATTAATTAAGAAGCTGTATTAATTTACTTCCTCTAAATACTTAGGGCTCTTGGCCCTCCTAAGCATCCCCACCCTCATCATCTGCTCTCTTTCAAAGGTAAAGCACCATAGAAAATAATCTGGGGGCATGGTACAGGCTAGAAAAAGAAATAACTAAGTTAGATAAACAGTAGGTGACATGGGGAGGGACAGCATGGCCATGATTCAACCTTAGACCCTTCTGAAAGTGACAGAGAGTCATTCTTCTCCACCTCAGCTTTAAAGACATTTAGAAAAAAGTTTTAAGTTTTCCACACCAGATTGATAGTATCTGGCACTAAGGATAGCAATCTTGCATGCTGTTAAAAGTTGTGAAAGATGGAAGGTCATTTGGAAAACCAAATTTGTTTAAATTGCCGCATTAACATTGTTCTTAGTCTCTTTTCATGTTCTTGTTGGTTTTTATTTTAATTTATCTCAAACATTAGTAAGAACTATTTTAGAAACATGTGCATGAGAATGAATTATTTGCCCCATGCCCCATTTGCTAGTTGGATTGAAGAGCAAACAACCTTCTAAACGTAAGTATTCTTATACAGGGCTACTCTAAAAGCTGAAAAAACCTCACCAAATTCACATACATTCTTATTAAATCTTTAATGATATTCAGTCATACATTTCATATAGCAACAAGTATGTACATTTAAACAAAGTGTGAAATCAATTCTTCAACAGAAAATGATGGCTATACTCAAGAAAGAATGGCCTTATGAGTAGTAAACATCATAATATCATTAAAAGTAGGCATACGTGCATTACTAGAGAAAAAAATGTAATAACTTCATTTCTTAAGCACACTGAGAAATCTATAAATTGCACAAAGAGATCTTCAAATAAACCGTTCTTAAATTACTTCTGTGGATCCAACACCTATATGGGACTGGATTTTAGAAAAAACATATTAGTCACTTTTTATTGTACTTAAATATATGTGTGTTTATTCCCATCTATTTTTGATAAGAGATTGAGAATGTTATACATTTGGCCTCTTCTGGTCATTTTCATTTGGACCACTGGCTCTAATATCAAGTATTTCAATTCTTGGAGACGTGTGCAACAAGCACATGCACTGTGGAATTATAATATTGTGAAGAACAGAATACTTTGAGGTGAAAGTATTGAAGCCCAACTGGTTCATAGTTCCAACCTTTACACTCCAACCTCACATTTTCCACTTTGGGTGAATCCACTTAGGATAAAAGGAAAAGGGAAAGACACGGAAAGCAAACTGACCCTTGAGTAGGCCTGAATATACCTCAATCCCTCTTTAAGGTGAGACTCAAAATTTGTTAACAGTCTCCAAGGAATACAATTATTTCAAGTGAAAAACTGAAAAATAGAACTCTTGTGTAGCATGGAAAATAAATTTTACAACACTGTGCTTACACTTTATTGGTCCAAACATAGGTCCTATTTAATTAGAAGGAATACTAATACTCTTAAAGCCATAATCAGTACAGCATAGGAGTTAAGACCATGGGCTCTGGAGACAAATCTGGTTTTGAGTTCTAACTTTATCACTTATTAGCTGTGTGACCTTGGGCAAGTCACTTGGCCTCAGTTTCCCCATTTCTCAATTTACCATAGGACTTAGTACAGAATAACAGGGAGTACAGCATATTTAAACTATTATTATTAATATTACTCAACTCTTTTCTAATGATCAGAAGGAAGCTCATTAGTTCCATGGTGTCCTTCCCTCATCACACCACCTTATCAGTCCTTCATTCAAAGATGACCGTATTCTATTTGGTCTCACAAAAATCATCACCATAAAAATGTAACATCCTTAATATTCCCTTAAATCTCTTATCTATCACTTTATATGTTTCTGTATCTTCTAAAACATACTCAGCTAAACCCGTTTCCAAAACAAAGTGGATTTCTAAAACCACTGAAAGTAAAAGAGCAATTCAGGCATTGACAAATGTGATTTCTTGGTCCAGCCAAGGTAATGATGATATACTGCTGCTAAGTTGAGAAAGAGTGGCTTAAAGGTTCTGCCAATTTGCACCAGGCTGGCAGAAAGCACTTTCTTGCAGGTAGACTATTAATACCACCTGAGATGTTGTCAAGCACATGGACATGCTAATAGGAATATCCTAACAACATTCATCTGTGCAAAATGAATGCCAAAGGTATTTTTGAATTTTGTCTTGAGCCCTGAAATAAAGGAGGAAAAATATTTTCTTTATTGCTTTGTTGACACTAAAAAATCAGACTGTGGGTCTAATGAACACTCAAAGAATGAATGCTATGTATTAAAACCAGAGGCAAAAGAAAATCAATGTAGTGGTACTGCTGTCCTCAAGTACTAGGGCAGTTTAGAGGCCCTTGCCATGTGTCTTTCCCCAAAGAACACTTTCTAAGTTTCAGAGAAAGTGTATGACACTAAAGGAAGGGAACTCCAGAAACTCTGAGCTTGCTTGGCTCGAGTCACATTTCTGGCATTATCCCAGGCCAACTCAGAGTCAGAGAGGGAGGTGTTGCACACCCAAAGGCCATCTAGAATATTTGGCCACTTGTAAGTGATAGATGGATCTCAGCAAAGTACTAATATCTTGTATTTATAAAGTGCCTTTCGACCAAGGAGCTCAAAATGCAATTATAAGCATCATCTCATTAATCCTCACTACACACCTTTGGGGCAGAAGAAAAAAGAACTATTTATATGTTGCGAGCCTTGATCCTTCAATGTGCCAAAGTAAAGAAATTAATGTCTTGGAACAGAAAACTGATCGGCTTGGGGGAAGTAAATTAATAGATCCAGAGAACAAGGGAATTATTAAGTAAGGGAGCTTTTAAAGTGGTTCCTTGAGCCAGGGAGACCCTGGAAAGAAGTGCGAATCACCCTGGCCTACACCAAGTTGGCTGATAAAGCTCACCTCTACGTGTCTTGTGGATATGTTCTGATAATGGCAAGTATATATGGGTAGACAGTATCATTTTCTTCCTAAAGTTGTAGTACGGATTTACCAACTCTAGGCTGTGCTAGTTGAACTGTGGAAGCAAAGATGACCCCAAGCATGAGTGAAAGGAACATTGGAGTCAGATGAACTTTGAATCAAGTCCAATCAGACATTTATCAGTTTTGTGAACTTGGGCAATTTATTTAATCTAGGTGAGTCTTGGTGTCTTCATCTGTTTGTTTTATCCAAATTAAATGCAAAAATCTCAGGCAAGGGCTTAGCTTTTGGGGAGCCAAAAGAGGTTGGGTGTTGGGAGAGCCTTTGATTTATTTTAATTCTTAGCATCTTTCCCTAACAAACACTTGTCTAAGGCTTAGAAAAGAAAGTTCTTTCTCCCAGTAAGGAGGCTTAAACAGCATGGGGATGGGAGTGAGCGTACATCCTCACCTTGAGAGCCTTCCAAAACCTTTTTCAGTCTTGATAATTTCATTGAGCTCTAGCCTCTGCCTAGGTTGTCTCACTGATGAGCCTGTAGATACTTAGTTATCATGTCCAAATATCTTTTTTTTTTTTCTTTGAGATGGGCAGGCTGGAGTGCAGTGGTGTGATCTTGGCTCACTGCAGTCTCAGCCTCCCGAGTAGCTGGGACTATGGGCATGCGCCATCATGCCCCGCTAATTTTTAGTAGAAATGGGGTCTCACTGTGTTGGCCAGGCTTCTCTCGCACTCCTGACCTTGTGATCCGCTCACCTCGACCTCCTAAAGTTCTGGGATTACAGGCATGAGCCACCACACCTAGTCTATCATGTCCAAATATCTTACAGACTATGGAATAGGAATGAAACCATGCTAGACATGTAACCCTGGTATATTATGTCCAGCTGTCCAAATGTTCATGCCCTTTTCCTCGACCTTTGTTGCTGGTTGAATATACATGTTTTGTGCATACATGTTAATATTAGACTTCTCTTTCATACCCTAAACAAATCAAAGATCCATTTTTGGTGAGGTATTATGATACTAAAATGATTTACTTTGATGCAATAATTACAACATATATTACCAATTATTATCCTTTCTCTGTACTTTGAGGCCATTTGTAACTCACTTCCTGAAGCTCATTTCTCCTAGGGTTTCTCCTCATCAAGGATACTTTCAATCCCAGTTAGGTTAATAAAACTGGGCCCAGGAGATTGCAACCTCTTTATTCATTCCTATAATTTAAGAGAATATTTTCAAGCACCTTCAAATGAAACTTTCTTCAGTATGCCAGGTCAACCTGGCACCAATTCTTTATTTAAGACCCCCTCTCAAAAATGCCATGTTATAAATTAACAAAACATAAACTGACTATAAAATTTGCTTTCCTTCCTCAAATGTTGTCACTTTCTTTCCTTCTATAATTATTCTGAAATAAATATACACTGAAGCTACAGTAGTTGATTTCAATGTCTGAATTTTGTCTAGTTCCTTTCTGGTAACCATGCTTAGTTTTAGCCATGTCTTAGTGCATTTTAAGTTTTAGTTTCTTCATATTTAAAAGGGGATCATAATAATAATTGCAACATGGGATTGTTGTGAGAATAAAAAGGAAATGTGTGTAAAGCATGTTGCAAATCTGTGGCACATAATAATCCCTCAATACATGATTTGTTATAACAAGTGCCTGATTCAGGAGAGTTAAACTAAAAAGAAGGCAAACTCCACAAAAATTACTTCCCTACAGAATTTTTGGTATCAAATATTTTCAAATATCCTTTTCAAAATAAAGCTTTAATGTTTGCTCTTCAGCCGTTTGACATGTGATCCCTTCAAGATTTCCCCAGGTGCCTTTCCTCTTATCACTTATTTCCTCCTTGCTGCAAAAGGCACACAGTGTTATTTTGGGGCTCACTCTTCCCTGTGATCCATGCCTTCCCACGTGTCCACCCTCTGTGTGATCTCCGCTTCTCTGTAATGTTGTTCTTCCTTTTATTTCTATCTACCCTCGTCCTCCCACTCCCCATCCCCATCTCCTCTCACTCCTCTCATGTTTGGTTTTTTATTTCTAAGTAGAGAACATCAAACTAATGTTTTTGAAGCCAGAATGCCAGAATATTTGATTTAAATTCTGTTCATTTAAACATACGTATGTGGTGTCCCCACACAGCTCAGAGGACAGGGAGGAGGTTTGTGAGGACAAGTTCACTGCACAAACACAGGAACACAAGAATATTGTCATCCTGTGAACAGGAAAGTCACGCCATTATGAATATCTCTGATGCTCAAGAAACTTATGACATAGTAATCCTTCCCTTTAGGTCTGATAGAATTGCCAGTGTTTATAAATTGCAGACGTTTTAGACCAACCTTGAACCCCCATGCCTAAGAGTGAATTTATTATTTCCAAAAGATCTAAAAGTAACAATCACTGTTCTAGTCACCACACACAGGAGGCCTGACTATTACACTGATTTGCAACCGTTGCTTAAACAACTACATCGTAACAGGACCACATATTAAGTTTGTTTCCAACTAAAACTGAAGACGGTTTCTAGTTGAATGGTTTCCCAAAGAAATTGTTCCATGTTGCATTCATACAACATACTTTATGAACTTCAAACAGGTATTTATATCTCATTAAATGTATTCTTTTTGTTTCATAACAGCACTCAAACATGACAAGAAAAAGTTTGTCTCTAGGATTTTTGTTTCTGGTAGGAGATCCCTCTCTTAGCTTTGTGTTATCTGCAAACTTAATAAGCATATCTTTTGTGCATGCATTCTAGTCCCTGAATAGAAAGATTATGATGGAGCTATAAAATATCTAAAAATACTTTGAAATTCCTCTGTGTCAGAGGTGAGGTTTGATTCTCCAACCTTGATTGTGGGCTGGACTTAGTGACTTGATTCTACACAGTAAAATATGGTAGAAGCAACAGTGTGTGGACTTAGAGACTAAGTCATAAAAGGTGCTCTCTCTCGGACCACGCATTTTGGGCAAGCCAGAGTCTTGTCATGAAGACACTTAAAGAGTTCTGTGGAAACATACATAAGGCAAAGAACTGAGCCAGAGAGTAACTGATGCTTCCAGTCAACATCCATGTGAGTGAAAGATTTCCAGGTAATCAGATCTTCCAGGCCTAGATAACACTGAGATGACTACAGCCCTAGTTCACACCAACTGCAACTCATCAGACATCTTAAGCCAGAATCACTCAACTAAGCTGCTATCAAATTCTGACCTAAAGAAACTGAGATAATAAATGTTACTTTTATTAATTATTTAAGTTTACCTCGAACTTTACAGCGTAACCAGAAAGCTTCAAATGATGGAACACAGGCAGGTCTCTTTAAGATCCCTTCATAGTTCTCTGTATATTACAGTATACTTCTTTGGGGAAATTAAGATATACTCTGCACAGTATTTATAGTATCCTCCTTACCTGCCAATTTGCCATTGCTATCCAAGAGAAAGTTACCCTAGCATGTGTGAGTTTTTGTTTGTTTGTGTATTTGTTTTTTAATGAGTGAGTCCAGGTTAGTTCTCAGTCATCACCATATTCTTTTTTAAATCTAGCTAAATGTGTACCAATTTTTGGTCAAATGAAACACTGGAGAAGTTTTATATATCAGTCCCGAGTTTAAGACATTCATCCTATTATACAATGTAAAATTTAGGACACTTTTCCCAAACTAGTTTTCTATTCTGACTGACTCCTCTTAATTATTTCTGAGCGAACATTAAAGGGGCTTAGAATTCAAGTTCCTTAAGCACTTCTAATGTTATTCATCTAAGACCCAGAAATTAGAGTTTCTTTGAAGAACTCTATTACCATTTCCTCACCGTGTGAGGGGTGGAAGGGGACTGGATTTTCTCATTTATTTTGTTTGTATTCGTCCTTACAGTCTGAAGGAAATTCTTTTTGCTAAAGAATATATTAGTGACAGATGTAGCTGTCCATTTAGGGAGTGAAGGAATTTCAGGTAATCACAAAGGTCCTTCTTTAGAGTAAATGCTTTCCCATTTTATAATTAAACAAAAACAGTTTCTGGGAGTAGAGTTTGCTGGGATTTATAGCTTATAAATTGAAAGAAGGAGCCCATAATCTTTAGGTTGTGGAGACCTCAAAGACCATCTAAGAAATATATTTTCTCTATTTTGATGTTTCTCAAACTTGTGCTTAGAACATCATTAGAAAAAGAACTCCTAGCAACAAGCAAGCATCAGAGAGTATCGATCTTGAAGACAACTTTCTCCCCATAAAGTTAATAATTAAAGAATTGTCTACACTCCTATTTGTTCGGCTGCATAGAATTTTTAAGGCTTCTTAAAAATTAAACCAGCTGGCAGCCATGTATCATTTAGTGCAAGATTCAAAGGTCAGATATACACTATTAAAATGTGGTGGTACAAGAATCAAAATTTTCCCAGAGAAGAAATAACCTCAGGGGATGCAGTAGTTGTAGTATATCTTGAATTCATACAATGCCTCGTTAATTCTACTTGGCAAATTAATTCAAATTGATCTGTTTGTGAGAACTGCAACATGGCCTCAAATCTGGCTACAAACAAAGGATAATGATAAACAAAGTACTGATCTCAGAGAAATGTCTAGGGAAAAGTATGGATCAGCATCGGGGCTGTTTTATAACATAACTATCTTACTTTAAAAAGAAAAGAAGAAAAGAGGAAAGGGAGAACATACCCTATACAAATATAAGACATTTTACAAATAACACTGATTGATAGATCGTAAATGCCAAAAGCAAAGGAAAATAAAATATTTGAAGGCATCCAAGGGAACATGAATGTGGATAATTTTTTAAATGGGCATTTCATTAAAAAAATCAATTTGACTTAAAGCAAAATGATCAGACATAGAGAAAAAAAGGAAAAAAATAAAGTAAGGCTTGGGATATGGCAGAAAGAATCAAGATTAATTTCAAAAAGCCATGTACTAAAGAAAAGAAAGGACAATCCCTTAGTGAAAAGTACTGATTTCCAACCTCAGCTTGAGACTTGAATAAGGGTTGGAAGGAGAAAATTTATGAGGGAGAGGGAAATACGATTATTAGAACCTGAGCCTTTCTTCTTTTCCAGTGTGTTAAATTGAAAAAATAATAGCTACAATCCCATTTCATAATCTGTCTCTTGGCAGTAAGACTGTTACTCCTCTCACGACAGTTTGAATCTGTCTTTTCACCCTTAGGGTTCTGGGTGGGCTGTGGGACTTGCTTGGGCATATGGGCCACTAGCAAATGTGATATAAGCTGAGGCTTGAAGAGCCATCTGTGTATGAATGCTTGCCCTTGCCTGCTGCCTACACCTGAGATTGCCATGTGAACATCCATGAGAAAAGAAACCCAGCCATGTGAACCTTACTCAGCCATCTGAGCTGAGGCCCCTGAGGGGTACATGAGGCCATCAAGATCATCTAGCTCCATCCAAGCCAACCCAGAAGAGAAGAAAACACCCGCATGAGCCATGGAAATGTGAGCCCATAAATAACAAAGTTTTGGAGTGGTTTGCAATGCAGCGAACCTAAATGATATAGCCAGGAATTCAGGAGATCCAGGAAGAACAGGGGTCTGAGAGTGGGTGAAGGAAGCACCATCTCCTATGAGGGTTTCCATCAAGGCTCAGCAGGAGGAGGGAAGCAGCTCTGTTGCAGTCTCCGGAGTCAAAGGAGTTTGTGTGGCAAAAGCCTTAGGGGTGCAAGGATGGAGACATGGACAGCTGGGCCCCTGTTGCCTATCCTTAGCCCTGTTCCACTATCTAAGGAAAGAATTACCAAATCCAAAAGAAGAGATGCAATAATGCAGTTCCTGAGAGAATAGGGTAAGGCTGAGGGAGTTGGGAAAGGGGAGGAAAATCGGAGAAAGGTGGATGCATGTGTTGACGCTTCTCTGATCCTTGATTCTAGACATAGACTAGGGGAAGGACAGGGAATGAGGTGAGGATTGACTCCAAGATAATAATGAGTAGAGTTAAGTAGCTCCCTAAAGGGATAAGGTGCTACTTATCTGACCTCCTTCTATCACTCTTCGGATGAGAATTGGAGAGAAGATCTCTAAGAACAGCAGGCTGAATTCTGAATTTACTAGTAAGACTTTCTGGCACCGAGACCTCTCACCCCATCAATGAATTTTTCATTCCGTACATGATTTCATGGAGAGCACTGAAGGATTACCTTTTTTTTTTTTTTTCCTGAGCAAACAGGGCCTTCACTTTAATCCTTAACCATAACATTCCAAAACAAAACCATTTATGTTCCTGCAGGGTGTAAATACCCTTTGAATACTCGTCATGAATACCTTACCTATACTTAGACTAGAAAGGCATTCCTCCACCACATTCCCTAACAAACAACAGTAAAAACAAACCAGAACTCTGATTAAAGATCAAAATTAGACACACACACACACAAACAGTCCTACTTTGTAACCTTAGTTTTATCTTTTTTTCTGTTGTTCTGTTTTGTTTTGAGACAGGGTTTCACTCTCATGGCCCAGGCTGGAGTACAGTGGCAGGATCTTAGCTCCCTGCAACCTTCACCTCCTGGGCTCAAGCAATTCTCCCACCTTCTCCTGCCTCAGCCTCCCAAATAGGTGCAACTATAGGCGTGCATCTGTAGGTATGAGCCACTGTGCCCAACCTGCAACCTTGGCTTTTAAAAAGCAGTCACATTGCCTCTTCAGCCCCTTTTAAAGTTTATGGATTAGCAAAAAGCAGCCTTTTTAAACTCATTGAGAAGAGTTTAGAAATCATTTCCCTAGGATGTTATAGCTGATATTTAAGGGGCATTTCTTTAGCACGTGAATGGCAGCTAAACTCTAGAGCAAAGAGCCCAAAATGATCAAGTTGCAGGGACTAAGGGGTTAACAAAAGTAAGGACAATCAGCATTGCTAAATGCTGTGATTTACAATTCAAGTGACAATCATTAGAAGTAACTTATAGTTATGTCATGACTCAAATATGATTCACATTGTAAATGTGATGGCCAGAATAGAATTTTTTTTTTTTTTTTAAATTAGGGCTTTAAAAAAACACTTCTAAGAAAGTGGCCAATGATTATGTAAAATCCACAAATGTTAAATATTTATCTGGCACCCAGATTCCACTATTCTGCATTGAATATTAGTCCTTAAAGTATTTTTTTCCTATGAAATTAAAATCACTTTAGAAGCAGTGCTTTTTCTTTTTTAAGCTTTTTACTCCATTCTACTTCTGTGATTCCCTCCTTAACACACAATGAAACCAAACATTGACATATCCTAAGTGCTCAAGAATACTCAAAAAGTTGACAACTATTGGCCACCTCAAAAGATGGCAGGTATACAACAAACCTTTAAACTATTAGCTTTGAAGGTTTAGATGTTCAGAAAGGTTCTTATAACCTTTATAACATTTGAGATATTTTTATATACATAAAAATAGCAATACCTCTTCCTTCTTTTAGCTATTTAATATAACTTTATATATAATATTAAATCTTGGCTATCTGAGGAATATATCTAAAGATTATAGGTGATTTTACATTTAAAGATATTCACTGAATATTAACTACATGCTGAGGCAAAGGCAATACTTTTTATATTTGCCCATTGATGGGTGTGTGTGTATAGAGAGATTTTACAAATATCTCAAATGAAAGCATGCTTTTGTATGTGCCATAGAACCTTGCACCTTGCAACAAGAAACAGCTCCTAGATATGAGATATAAGAAAAAAAATCCATGATTTAAAGAAATTATTTAAAATAATTTCAACTGACATCCCTAATAATAAAAGATGTGAATGAAAAAAAAAAAAAAATTTAAAGCCAAAGAGGAGAAATCAGACAGATCTATTATCTTGGTGGAAGAAAGATAAAGTGTCTCATTTTAAATTAGATGAATAAAATTAAACTAGTACATATTCTATAGAAATATCTGAACCAAGCAGGCAAATGGACCAGGTGACCTAGTATTTTCACCATTCTAATTACTAGGTTCCTTTGAATTTCACTCTTTCAGAAACCTGCTTTTATCTTTGCAATAATGATCCAAGAGATTAAAAGAAGGCCTCTGAGTGACTTGATTTGCCTACTCAAGTTCATGCAGTAGCTATTGATGTACCATTGCTGTCTTGTCAAAAAGCACTTACAACATTAGTAAGTATAAGGTGTAATTAGGACAAGAGATGGACAGGTGAGAAGAAAGCCTGCAGCCTTCTTGGTTTAATGTTTTTAATTCTGACTATCAGGGATGGTGACTTTAAAAAATCACATTGGAATCCTCCCAAGTGCTTAGACTGCTGAACAAGGATTGGAAGTTTTCATCTAGCCCAAATCCAAGAATGCTGTCCAAAGATTTAGTTTTGATTGTGAATTATAGAGGATATATACTAAACATGGTGAATAGCAAAGACATAGGTAGATTTCCTCTTTCCCTAACCTGGAGTTAAACTTGGTCTGATTGAATAATGGTTCAAGTCCTATTATTCAGTTTCTACCACAGAGATTTATAGCAATACTTTTAGAGGAGAATTTGAGCAGTTGCTATAAACAAAGGAAAGCAGGTATTAGAGTTGCTTCTGTCCTTACAGTTTGGCTATGTCAGTTGGGACTTCACTTCCAAATGGCAGTGAGGTTTGAAAGTATACAGTAATTGCTGAAACTCTTGGTCTCTTTAATCAATAGCTTTCTTATTCTAAGTAGCTGCAGGGGCCAGTGGAGTAGGGGGAGGTTGGAAGAATGAGAGTGGTGAATGGCACAAATCAAAGAATGGAAGCCAGAAGAGGGAGGAACAAAGTGCAATTATACTGATTGTTTTATTTGATCAGAAAATTAAAGCCACCCTAACCTGACAGAAAGCTACAGTTAAATAATTATGCATAAGAATAAGAATAAGAATAAGCTAGATTTACTTTCTGAATAGTTCAATAATGTTTTGGCCTATGTGTTCATCAACGATATCTGCAACCACGATCTCATTTCAACAAGACCACTAGGAAGGTTGGCTTGGAACAAGTCTCTTAGAAGAGAAGAATTACATACAACCACTGGAAATGGAAATAAAACAAGAGAATTGTCCGTGAAGGTCTGGGATCAGGGTTGGTCAGGACTCTCAGTTAATGTGTTGGCAAAGCACCTCACTCAGTTTGGCTGACTTATTTCAAGAACAGATCTATTAAGAGTATTCCAAAATTCCCTTTATAGACCTACTTGTAGCTCAAAATTCTGAGGTCATAGTGGGAGAAAGTCACAAAATGAAGCAAAACTGTTAGATTTCACTTGGTTTGCCTCCTCTAGGAGAGCTCAATTGCTCCCTGAGAACAATATATTTTCTTTCTGTGGATTGCCTTTATTTTTACTGATTCTAGAGATACGGTGCCACGCATACCACAGAAAAAATTCAGTAAAATAATCCGGCTATTCATTTTTTAAACGTAAAGGCATTTTAGTTCTATTTTAGTTTGTATTTTACTTACATAAATTTTTATTTTATTTGAAACAGTCAGCACCTCACAACAGTTTTATACAGGTATAAAAATGAAGTAATAAGATTTCTAAACCTTGGCTAAGATTTTAGATTTACTTTTTACATTTATATCTATATTAGATTTATATGTATTTTTCTGTCAAGGATACTGAAATCTTCTTCCTCCCATTTATCATTTTGTTTAATTGTACTTGGAAATCCACCCTCTGAAACCAATAGTCACCTTACTAATATAAAAAATATTTCAATAAAATCTTTTTTTTTTTTTTTTTTTTTTTTTT
>NC_045439.1:26811763-26932863 GCF_002776525.5 Piliocolobus tephrosceles
CTCGTGATCCACCCGTCTCGGCCTCCCAAAGTGCTGGGATTACAGGCTTGAGCCACCGTGCCCGGCCAAAAAAATATTTCAATAAAATCTTATTTGTTCCAATAAAGAAACATTTCTAAAGTAAAAGCTTAAAAGTTTTGTAGCAAATGATATTTTTCTTTTGTTATAAAAGTGAATTATTTATAGTCAATGCTTGTCAAGGATGCTGTATAACAACTTATATTTTTGTTGTGTATATGCAGTCATTGAAGTCAGAAAGCTCCCAAAACCTAAGTTGTACAGTTTAATATTTACTGGTTACCTACTATGTTTCTTTCCTTCTTAAAAGAGGATTAAGAAAACTGTGACCACTGTTCTTGTACTATAGGGCCACATCTGGCAGTATATACTTTCTATTCTGGTAGTTAGAACTTTGATAACTTAACTGGAGTCAAAACTGAGGTCAGCAAACTGTGAAGGGGCTCCCTATTTTGTAAATAAAAACCCAGTGTGCCTTAGTTTGGCTTTAAAAAAAAAATGTATATATTTAAGGTATATATGCTGTTTTGGTATACTTAATCTTGATATACATATAAACAGTGAAATGACCCTAGTCAAGCAAAGTTACATACATATCATCTCATATAGTGAGCGTTTCTCTCTCTTGCCTTTCTTTCTTCTTTGTGGTATGAATGCCTCAAATCTACTCTCTTGGCAAATTATCAATATATAATACGAATACGATATTATTAAATATAGTCCTTGTGCTGTACATTAGATCTCTAGACTTATTCATCCTTTATAGCCTTGTACAGAAAAAAAAAAAATACTACACGATCTCACTTACATCTGGAATCCAAAAAACAAAAAACAAAACAAAAAAAAATGAAGGAAATACAAAGAAAAAGAAAGTAAAATGGTGCTTACCAGGGGTAGTGGGGAATAGGAGACTGTAGGTCAAAATTTATTTTAAACACTACATGCTTTTAGGCATCTGCACATCTATAAAAACTGATAGCCTGGTCTTGCTGCTTTAATAAATAGAGGATCTAATTCTAAAATCTCTAAAACTCAATAGCATGAAGTGGGCTGAGCCACCTCTCAAGTGGGCTAGTCCATCCTCAGAACATCAGATCAATGGCTTGAGAATGGAATTGAAGCTCAAGCAGGAAGCTCTCAGCAGCAAGATAGGGACAACCAATGCTGAGATAATGAAGGGAATGCTCTCTCAGACTCAGAAGACAGACATATCAGGGAGTGGGTAGGAGAAAAGATCAATGCTAGGCATCAACTGGCATCTTTATGCATAAGGGCTATGAGAACTACGCTAGGGCGGCTAATCATAATTCTCAACTTTAAAAGAAAAGTATGCACTATTTTTTTTTTAGGAGAGAGGGGTATATTTAAATCACCACAGCTACTAAAGAGAAGTAACAGAAGTAAAGAAACAATGCTTTCTGTTTGTCATCTTCAAATCTTGTTCTAGGCAAGGTATGGTAAAATATAAATGAAGCTAGAATGGAATCCGTGTCTTTGGTGTTGAATGAGAAAAATGGTATTTAGCTGTTTTGTTGTCATTTTTAACTACAGGTAAATGGAGTGCCTGTCCCTCTTATGTATTATATCTCTTTCTATCTTTACCCTGAATCAACTTCACCAGTAGGTCTATGTCACCCTACATGGTAGTACTATTCTCTGTCTCTCTAGGGATTTAACTCATCCACTTAGAGATTCTCTTGTTCCCTTTATTCCAAACAGATAAGACAATTCAAAAAATAAAGCTGATGGATTAGTAAAAACTGTAGGCTTCCAAATGCTTTTGAAGCTGTAGGCTTCCAACTATCCGTGATTTCAATCGGGGTCCCCCAACTACACCTAATGGGCAAATGTGACTCATCACAGCTTGTTTTTGTAAAGCAAGTTTCATTAGAATACAGCTGTGCCTATTCATTTATGTATTGTCTATAGTAGGTTTTGCATTATAACAGCAGAGTGGAATAACTGCAACAAAGATCACGCAAATCCTATCATATTTATATTAATAAAATATTGAAGTTTATTAAATATCTAAATATATTTATAACATAGGTTTCCAAAGCCTATGCTACTTGCTATTTGGCCTTTGGGGGAAAAGGTTTGATGATCCCTAATGTAAATAAAGGTATCAGGGTTTCCCTGTCTACATCCAAATGTTGGTTCTGCCACCTACTAGTTGTGCAACACTGGAGTGTGTTACTTAACCACTCAGACTTAGTTTCCTCATCTCTAAAATGGTAATAATAATAGAACCCTTTTCCAGGATGCTATGATGATGCAAAAACAAATAGTGTACCCCAGTCTTACCTGTTATCAATTAATATTGTTACCCTAAAATATTTTATGTAAGGATAGGTTGTAATACCCTCATCCCTTCCTCTGGGATATACAGTTTTCAGTTACTTGGAGGCATTTAGAATGAAGATTTCACCACTGAACTCTGAGAAAAACACATTTCTCTAATGTGATTAAAATGAAAACAAATCTAGTTTAATTAAACATTGAGGCTGGCAATTGTGCATCAGGCAGAAGCACATTTCTAGTAAACATTTAATAATGGGATTACAGAATGTTCTGCATGCACTGGGATGTAGGAAATAATAGTACATTTGCATGTGAATTTATATCTGTCAACCAAGTGAATTTGAGCTCTGTCGATGATGCAAACTGGAGTGCTCCTGGAAGACATTGGAAAAGTGGAGTGGGTAACATGGCGATTAGGGTGTGAGGTCAAAGAAATCTGTGTGGAATCTCAGAGTTGATCCTTGGTGGACAGTGACCACAGCAAATGTGCGCAACCTCCCTGAACCTTGGTTTACTCATCCATAAACGAGGGAGATTAATACTTCTGCCTTGGGGCCACTGGGGAGATGACACTAAGTACAGTAAGATATGATGAATGTCTTTATTTTATTGACTGTGTTGAAGGTATCACAGGTGTACACACATGTCTAAACTCATCAAATTGTGTATATTAAGTATGTGTAGGATTTTTTGCCTATCAATCATCCCTCAATAAAACTGTAAAAAAATTTTTTAAGTAAAAGAAAGAATTCCATGACCATTAATTTCCTCAGTGTGAAAGCCATATGTTGTCATGTCATCTTTCACACTAGATAGGGGAGCATAGCTTATTGGCATTGTTCCAGATAATTCAAGGTCACATCCCAAATTATATTCCACACTAGCCCCTGTCTGGTCTTCAGGCTCCATCAGGCACTTACGTCTGCCCGCTACTGAACTTGGATCTCACCTCAATAGTAGCAAATAGTAGCACCTTCTTTCACTTTGTGGAATTGTAGGTTCAAGATAGTGCAGTGTATGGGAGCTTTGGGTTTGCCTTCCAAGACATACAGGCTTCAGTTCCAGGTATTCATGTGCTAGCTTGACCCTGGGAGAAACTCTAGATTCTCATTTGTAAAATGATGATAACAGTAATATCTATCCCTTAGGGCTACTGCAAAGACTTAATGCAAGAACCCAGTACCCTACCTGGCAATTAATAACTGCTAAATAAAATTTAGGTATTAAAATGTCTTCCTTGGGTACTTGTATTTCTCTTCAACTACACTTGAGGATCCTTGAGGTCAGGAGCTGTGTTTTATTTTTCACCATATACCCATAACCTAGAATGAATTCACATATAAAGTAGATGTGGAACAAATAACAAATATTTGTTGAATAGTGAATGAAGGTGAATGAATAAATGCGTAAAGAAGTGGCTCCACTCAGAGCTGCCCCGGTGATGAGGATAGGGGAATCCCTCTACTACGTTAAAGGCAACGGCAGTTAGTAAAAAGGCTTTTACAGTGTTTCTGCCATTTGAAAGTGCAATATAATTTTTTTGCTAGCCCATAATCAATTCACTTCTATTGTTTGATATACATTTCACTTCAGCATTTAACTTCTGTTGAATTGACATTTGCTACTTATCAACTTTGTCCCTAAGTCTTCTTATGCAGTACTATATATCTACCTTTGGCACTTAGTAAACTATGCCATCAAGACCAACACAGAGCATCAGGGACTTACTGAAAGGCTATTAAAAGTACCATGTGGAAAAGAAATGCATCCTAAGGAGAAAACTGTAAATTTCACTGGGAATCCAATCAAATTCATGTTAACTCCGTGAACTGAAGACTAAAAGTGCCTCTTTGTCCTTGACTCATTCCCTCCTTCCTCTTCTGACCTCCTTTCCTCTCTCTTCAGCCTGCTGGGATATTGACAGGGATTTTAGAGGAGTGGAAGCTCTTTATCTCTTTGAGATGAGCTGCAATATGATTACAATCGATTGAGTGATTTACAGTATAGAGAACCTTTCATTACCTTCTCTGCTTTACAGAAGTATAAATGACATACTGTATGTGAATATATATTATTATTATTGGATATTTATGTACCACCTTTCTCAAAGAAGCTCAGTGTTCTTTTTAGACTTTAAGTAACTAGAGAGGCTCTGCAACCTTGTGAAAAATGTAAATTGAAGAGACTGGAACTTGGAAACTTTTCCTATAAATAAAACTAAACTAAACTATGCTCTTGCACGGATGGTAGGACACTTGGTGTTCGGCCAGCTCTGGGGCAGAGGAAAAACATTACAGGGTAATTGTATTTTATGGCTGGGATAATAATTCTAAGTTTTCATAATTAAAGACAACTTCTGCAGGCCAGAATTTGTATTTATTAACTGCTTAAACTAGAGCTTCCATGTGACAATAGGGAAAACAAAACTTGTAATTCACTAACCAGCTTTGAAATTATGCAATATTTGATGATTGTTTCAATTCAGAAGAATATATGTTGTCACTGATGCCTCACATAGAGGGAGATGTTATCAATGTTTTTATTTATGTCATACTATTTCAAATAAGTATAATTTAAAAATCCTATAAAGTGTGATGACACTGTATTTCTAATCTTGAAAGTATTATTTCAAGGATATTATTCAATAAAAATAGATTCATTATGGATGGAAATCAAGAAATTCTTCATCTTACATTCCTAGTTAAATCATACCTAGAAGTGACCCTCAAATTTGTAATTATGCATTTTACTGAGTCCCTAGATTATAATATTTATAATATTTAACATACGGCAAAATATGATGTGCTTTCTAATTTTTAAAATTCTAACTTCTTCTTTAAATCCCAAGATAGTCTACTAAAAATGGGGAAAATGTAAACCAGGACCCAGACTCAAATGTGCATCCTATAAAGTCCTACAAAAGGTTTCAGCAAAATTATTCTTTTGCTCAACAGACCTGTAGACCAAAAGCATTGCCCTGTTTACAAGTGAATTATAGATAAACAATACATTTAGTTTATTATTATCTGATGTAAATCCTCACAATTATAAAAAGCTCCTTTGTATATGTTAATTCCTTTATAAATAACCTTGAGCTATGTATTAACTTAATGATTTGGGGGCAAGTTTCTATGTGCCCTGTGTCCATGTGTTCCCACCACCTCAACTGTTTTATATATTTCTATCTGGTCTCTTTGTCTGCTGGGTGGTTTTGTTTGATTTTAGCATTAGTCCAAGCTTCAGTTTGCCTTGAAATGCTTATCAGCTTCTTAGAGACATTTATGGAAGAGAGAAAAAGTATCTAGGTTTGATAGCAGTAATTGTACTTAACTTATAGGATACAAGACTATTTATCTTGTGGCTGGGAATTCACAAAGAAGAAAGGAGGTTTCCTTGATAAAACAAAAATTAAATTAAAAAGAAATACTAAGCACCTTCTTGCCACTCTCTCACGCCCCAAGCAAGACTGTTAAATGGCAAAACAAACCTTCATTTAAAAGTTCTTTCTTTTTTGCATAGATATGGCACTAGAAGGTAAAACAAGATAACAAAAAGAAAGAGGCTGACAAGGCTTCCAGAGGCCACATCGATGATCTAGATAAAGCCAAATGTGTATAGGTGCCCAAGGAAATGCTGACTTCTAGACTGGGCAGAAATTAGAGATTTCACTGGAGGGGAGAATTCTATAATTTAACTTGGGAGAAAAATTCTAAATTGTCAAGATTTGAGTTAAACCCAGAATTTCTAGGAGATGCAACTGTTCCAGGGTGTTTACGAGAATCTAAGGAAGGAGCAGAGTGTGATTAAACGTTAAGACTCTTAAGTCAGATGGTCCTGGGTTGACCAGCATTTCCCAAACTAAGCTACACTCTCATAGACTGTTCCTAATCTTAAAAAATGGGAATAAGATCAACACTGTCCTAATGGGTGGTTTCAAGACTAAGTAGAATACCGCCCATGAAGTGGGGAGTATGTCATAAATGTTCGGCAAATGGCAGCCATCACCACCTGGGTGAGTTTGGCTGAGAGACGGTGAACGGCACGATCTGCCACTTTCTACACCTCTGGGACAGAATGTTTATTCAGTGCACATGTCTCTCACTTTGGAACCATTTCTACTATTGTGGAATTCTCCATGAAGGATAAGAAAGCAAGATGCAAAATCTCTTAGTCTCCTATTTTCACCTTTCATAAGTAAACTTCAGTGTAGAAAGTCTTCTCAAGATTAAAAAAAAAAAAAAAGGTCCTAAAATGTATACAGGTGGTAGATAATCCAGACAAAACACCTGCAGCTACAATTATCATTCATGCAATGCTTTAAGGTATTCAAAGAACTTTCCACTTTCTAAGAGCAATGAACACAATCCCCATTTTATAGGTTATATAACAGGCTTCTTAGGGGCAAGCTTGTTGACAGATTTGCACCATAGCCATACTGTCAGAGCATACAAATATAGCTTAAGAAAGGGTAGTTTGTCATGTGTGTTTAGGAAACATACCACTAGCCAGTACTTTCTTTCTTTTGTGAAGTGTCCTATAGTAATGTCAATCTGAGCATTCACTTGGTTTTAATGGGAGAAAATGCATATATGTGATCATGGAGATCAAAGCATAGAGAAACTGGACAATGGGAACCTTCTCAAGGTCGTGGGCAAGCTGGCAAGTGATAGGGCCAGGGGCCCTTGGTTACACCCAGAAAGTCTGACTCCAAAACTCTTATGCTTTATCATCACCCTCGAATGCCTCTCCAACAGCTGCTTGGATAGGGTGGAGTTGTTATCGCTGTGATTGTATAATATCAGAACTCATTAGATGAGTTCAGAAGGTACATGAAGGTAAATGCCCATCATTTGCATGACAGAAAACACATAAAAGGAAATAAAAGATGATGGTATATTGTAGCCCTGCACTGGCTAATACTAGCCTCTAACCTACAGCCTCATCGTGTTGGAGTGAGGATTGAATGAGAAATGCATTTAAAGCCTTCAGTGCCTGGGACATAATAATTACATAATAAAACAAAAATTTCAGAATCTCCATCATACCAGCCACACAGCTCAATAGCAACCTATGGTTAGTGGCTACCATATTGAATAGTACCGCTAGTCAGTCTGAAAGAAGAAAAAAAGGCATATTTTTTAGCTTCTACATATCAGTGAATGTCAAATTTAGCTACAAAGAGAATCACTTTAGGAGATTTTGTTAGAAAAACAAAAAACAAACAATGTACTCATAGCACTTGGGGATCTTGTTAAAATGCAGATTCTGATTTTGCAGGTATGGGGTGGTGCCTGAGAGTGTGCATTTTTAACAAGCTCCCGGGGGAAGCTGATGCTGCTGATCCATGGACCACACTCCAGAGCAGTTAAATTAGATGACCTGAGACCAGTGCCCAAGCACTGACAAGTTCTTAAACTTCCCAGGGGATTGTCAATTTCAGCCAGGTTGCAGACCATTACTTTACATAAATATGTATATATAAGTGCCTATTGAAAACATCCTTTTAAAACATTTTTGTTAACCAAAGACAAACTGCATAATGTGGAAATTCCCTTGGAAATAGAAACTCACAAACATGTGAATCCTAATTCGTTCCTGACAAATTGAAAAGGATGACTATTTAGCAGTGCGAATATTCAGGATACACTAGTTTGAGTGATTAACTGATACATTTTGTGACTGAATGTCAGAGCAATTTATTTATAAGATGGTTTTAAAATGTTCCTCACAGTGTTCAAACACATTCATTAAGTGAGGCTTTCTCTAGTTTCCCTTATATCTCTGTAGTCCTGAAACCTTGTTCAAATATGGCTTTCCCTCTTGATTGTATTTATACTTCTTATTCCCTCTGCAGGACTCTGCTCTCTCTGTTTTTCCCCCTGTTGAACTGAAAGCAACGCTAGTCCTGAACGGATGAATGAGCAGGTTGATGGGGCTTGTTTTAATGCATGCTTCAAATCTGGCAAGGCCTCAAATGTTTGCAGGCAAAGACATAAAGAAAAGGAAAGAAAACCTCCTGGCTAGGAGTTAATGAAAACCCAAGGCCTGAGAAATTTCAGCATCATGTCAAGTACATAGACTTGTTTTTAATCCTTTAAAGTCTCAATAATTTAGGATGAGATGTGGACCAAAAAAAAAAAAAATCTTTCTTATACCCATGTATACTGTCTAAATTACAAAAACATGATGAGCATTTACAACAAAATATATTGCAAACTTTCTCTAAGTCAGTGGCTCTAAAATGGGGGTGATTTTGGTGCCCAGAGGGTATTTGGCACTTGTGGAAACATGATAGTGGCATCCAGGGGATAAAAGTCATGGATGCTGCTAAACATCCTACAATGCGCAAAACAGTAGCCCTCCCCATCCCTTACACACCAACAGCAAAGCTGTGTCCAGTCCCAAATGTCAATAGGTTGAAAGACCTTACTAACTAGACTACTCCAGGCAGAGATTTCCATTTGGGAATATGTTTTTACAAGAAGAAATACTGTCATTATTAGTAAAACCATGGCTCTGAGCAATAGGAAAGTGAGCAGAAAGTTTGAAGTTGTGCAGAGGATCAGGATAGAAAAGTGTTGGCTCTGCTACTTAAGCTGTGTGACACTGGGAAATTTATTTAGCCTTTCAGAGCCTTAATAATGTAACCTTAAAATGGGTATGGCAGGAGTAATAATACCAAACCCTGTCCTTCACAGGATGGAGAGAGGCTCAAATGTAATAATGTATATGAAGGTATTTTGATCATCAGTAAGTACTATAATGTTTTCTCTTTCAATCCCTATAAAAACAAGGTTCCATGGAATTTGACAAACTCAAATTAAAGAGAGTTTTCTAATGTAGTCGCTCCCTTGAAAGGGAGCGACTTTTACCTCTTTTTCATGTTCTAAGTTGGATGGTCAAATAGGATTTAAACGTAGGTCATTCGTGTGCATTTTAAAGACTGAAGAAGAGGAATTCTGTGAAGAGCACTTCAGCTGAGTTGGTATGCAATATCAAGAAAAAAGCTACTTGAGACCCTGCTCTCCTCAGCACCCCCTGGCATGCAAAGATTGAAGCTGCATATCATCTGCATTTCCCAGGAAGCCTAGATAGGACTGGAAAAGCCTTTACTGGACCATGCTCTGGGGTCTTACAGCAGTGACAGTACCACCGGCCACCCACTCACAGCAGAGAGAAGATATTGAACAATCCCAGTCAGCTCAGCCTTCCAGGAGGCCTAGAGCTGTGGCTAAAATTAATTCCTCATACTCAAGTCACCTTTCACCTCCCCTCCCTTGTTCCTACCACCGCATTGTATAGGGACAACAATCAGAGACTTTATAAGGGACATTTGTCAGTGCCTGGATGATAGCTCCGGGCTGATCCTTCTTTTATTTCACTCTCCTGTTTCTTAGCTTTTCTATTTTCAGGTTCAAAGAAAGAAGTTGCTTTTGAGTTCTATCTCCCAGAATTTAGTGATATAAGATTCGGATTGCTATAGAACTATTTTCATTCTGTATCCTCCCTGATTCACAAAGAGCCAATGCTACATGCCCTGTGCCCAGCTGGGTTCTAAATATTTCACGGTGGGATGTTTCAGTAGAGCCCCATAAATGCCCATGAGAAGATTGTGGACATGACCCATTCATCCTGGTGCACAGCTGACTCATTCAGACCTGGTAGGCAGGAACAATTCCCCGAGAGCATGGTCTCCGAGTAAGATAACTTACGTAAATCTTCCATAGGAGCTACTCTGTATGTCTTCAATGTTTAAACATTAGTAATAAGTGGGTAGTGAGACTAAACCCTTGATGATTTCTAAACCTACTATTATCGATTAGAATGACTTTGGAAAACAAGAGGACACATTTTTGTAGAAACTGTGTCAAGACTGCCTCGCCAGGTTGATGGCTTGGTTGTTTGATGGCCAGACACCGGGCATTTTGATCTTATGATTTAAAATAAATTAAACATTGCCAGATTGTTCTCATGATATTTTAAATTATTAATAGTTAAATTGATCCTTTTAATAGCACAGGGAAGCAGACAGGAGAGAAAATAAGGTATCCAAGGCTCAAAAAAGTGAGCTGCTCCTAGGAAGTCTTGGCATAGCGGAACATAAAACTCAATCTAGTATATCACACAACTTTTTAATCGAGGCAGCGAGGTAAGGGGATAGCTCCTTTAAATACTCGGTATTCTTTCAACTGCTTCATGGGAGCACATTGCCATTGTTGTAAGGAGGACAACTTGGGATCACTGGTGCCAATAAAACTTTTAAATGAGAATTTTGAACTCCACACCTCACAATAACCACCTTTATGTGATCATTGGAAGTGACCTTTGAGATATGACACTTCTTTAAAGAAAGAAATAAATCTAAGATGACACAAGAAGAAAAAATGCTCATTTCTAGCTATGCATTTTTCAGAACATCCCCCAATTCTCTGGGGGAGCAATAGTGAAAATTGTGCCCAATTGGAGACAGAAAAATCTGGTCCTAGTTCTTCCTTCACTTGCTATGTGACCTTAGGAAGGACATAGCACCTCCTTGGGTCTCTGTTTTTATTTCAAATGGAGAATAAAAAGCATCTACCCTATCCAATTTATAGGGCATTTTACGTCAAAATGAAGAAATCTGTATTCAAAAATATGTCCTAATTTAAAATGCTAGCCAAATGTTTGGTAAATCTCACAGCTAACATTTATTGAGGATTGATTTAATTGTCCCAGCATTACACATGTAGCCAACTCACTTAATCTTCACATTTACCAGGTATTATCATTACCCTGGTTATCCAGACTAGGAAACAGGCTCAAGGAGAAGAATGAACATCTTCTTAAAGAACAACAAAACAGAGAAAGTACAAAATGAGAATTTGGGAAGAAAGAATCTAATATATTTTGAAAGCATTACAGAAGTCATCAGAGGAGAAAAATAAAACCTCCTAGAAATTCTTACACTTATTTTATGGTTCAGTGTTACTGTATTTTGAATTACATGTGGGGAGAGGCACCAAATATTTCAATGCTTAGGACATTTCAAGGTCTTAATCCAACTGCCTTAGACTCACAGGTGATGAAACCAAGATCCCAACTCTAGCCAGTTGACTCCAAGGCCCATACTTAGAAATGCTATACTGTACCCTGTCCTGTAATAACAACACGTATTGTTACTAAATAAGGGTTTCCAACTATAATAATAGTTTTCAGGAGGAAGCTTTGCTATTAAAGAAAGGTTTATTCTGTTTTGAAAACATATAGGAAGCAACCCATAATTTGGAACTAAAGACACAAAAAGATAGGCGCACAGCAAGAGTCTCCGGTTTTCTTAACATAGCTGTGGCTTTAAAATGACCACTAAAGAGCCTTCTCATTGCTGGCAGCAAACTTGTAGATTCTATATTGGCTCAAGGCAAGTGGTTAACATCAATTTAGAAATCTTTGAAATTCCTAACAGAAACACAACAAACCCTTCAGCAGCGCTAGCGAGGCCAAGGATAACACATACGGAGAGAGAGACTGATTTTTTTCTATGAGCCTATGAACAGCTTTTAAGATTTGGGCTGTTTTTATTCCCTTCGCCCTCTCCCCCATCCATCAGGGATTAAGGAAGAAGCATTTAAAAATTAAGTCTATTAGTGTATAGTGAATTTGAATCATAAAAATTCATAGAAGCTGTTAATAAATTTGGCTTTCTTCAAATACTCAAAGATAACTTCATAAGGGCATTTTGTGCCTTAATCTAAGAAATTCTGAGACCCCCAGCAATGGCTGATCTAAGAAGTTCTGTGACCACCGCCCCCCGCCCCCGGCAATGGCTGAGCTGACTGTTTTATGGAAACTGAGATGGCAAATTAATAGTGGGTGGAGCTTTTTGCCTCAGTACCTTGGGGGTCTTGCATGCTGTTTCCAGATGCTCTTACAATTCTTAAAAAGATATAGCCGGGCTCTAGCTATTAGGGAACAACCCAACAGTGCAGATACTTCTGCTAGGCTTTTAAAGAAGAAAATTAATGCTGAGTTAGGTGTGGAGATACAATCACAGCCTTCAAGCCATTCAAAAGTCTTGGCCTACAAATAGGCAAATTTACTTTGTATATTTCTCACAAGCATAACCATGATTAGCTAATGGCTTTTAGATGTGTGAAAATGTGCTTCAGACTTCCCTGTTATTGTGCCCATCTCACTGTAACGGAAGTTAGAGACAAGTGGTGAGAACATTGTGGGGAGTTTGGTGTGTAGGATAGAGAGTTGCACATCACTTCATGCCCACATTAGTGAGAAGTGCAATATTCTGACTATTCTCTTGCATCCATCAGGTGACCGTGCAATTGTGGAGCAACGGCCCTTTGCTGAAGGGTTGTCCCTTCCATTCCTGGCACTTTTATGATCAGCACTCAGGACTTTTCCTGGGAGAAGTGAGAGGCAAGAGGGAAAGCTGAGGGATCATTTGAATGATCTCTTTTAAGCAAGGCAACCTCTTCTCTCATTGTCCTTGATCCAGCCATCTGGCTCTGGGAATTTGTTGCTGAATGTTTCTTGACTGTAAAATTTAAACAGATGATTAACCCCTTTTCCTGCCACACCAGCATGCTTGCTATTAAAATGACTACTAGGACCACCCTTTGAATATCAAGACAGCTTAGGGTAAGTGAGAAAACAAAAACTAGCAAAGTCCACCAAATGAATACGAATCCACCCTTAAGTTTTTCTCTCACTGTTACCATGACTTGATCTGTGTCTTCAAGTTCAGTAAATGTCTTTTCAGAGTCTCTGTGTGGCATCTGCACCTTCAACTGCACCCAACTAAATGGCACCACAAAGTCTGAGTCTCAAATGGAGCATCTTATGATTATCGACACTAGCTCATGATAGAGATGATCCTTCCCTTCACTGCTCCTCATCTACAGGCCCTGCAAAATCTACAGTAACTGTCTTTGGTATGAGCCAGTCAGGCTGTATCAGTCAAAGGTTGACAAAAAGTGTCCAGTGCATAGTTGGTAAAGTCTCCAGAAGCTCCCTATACTGGATCAAGTCCTAAAGAGATAACTTATCTTCTCATACAAAAAAAAAAATCATGAATGCGTACTTCACTCAGTGTTTTAGAATTTGGTGATAGTCATGAGAAAAATCACCACTGAAAAGTGAGAATGGGAGCGTCAAAAAGAGTAGGACCATTGAGCGAACAACATGTACCTGTAGGATAATGTTCATTCACTGGCCAGTTGTCCACTTGCAGCGTGGCATTGCCGCCATTCCTGGTGAAGCGTACCACATGGTATTTGCCATCATTTACAGGGGTTCTTTCCTCTTTGATGGAGATGTCAACTGTGCCAATATTGAAGACAACTCCAATTTTCCCCTGTTCCTATAATAAAGAAACACAAAAGGCATAGTTATCACCAACCACGAAGTTATCTCCCTTTAAACTTGATTCTCCAACCAGCAATAAACCTGTAGGTGCCCAGAGGGAGCTGTCAGCATGAAGATAATAATAGTATTCTATATTTCTCCATGAGTTTTCATCCTGAACATAAAAACCAATGGCATAAACCACCCAAATTTCTCTCACAGGCTGTACTGCACAGGTTACATCATTCAATTCCCCTCAATGCATATCAGGCCTGGAACTACCTAGTAGCTATGCCATGACAATGCAAAGTTTATTTCTGTGAGATGAATTAGGCCTGTTTACTAAGAGAGGACAGTAAGACACCAGACCTTAAATCATTTATTAATTCAGATTTACAATTAAAGTAGAAATATGTATGAACTTGTCAGCATAGTTTCATGCAATCAAGGCAAAGGGAAAGGGTACAGAATGGTTAGGAGCCAATGTCAGAGGAGCTGGATATATGTATATACACACACACACGCACATATACACGCACATAAATGTTCTGCAGTTCCAAACCACATAGAAAAGGTAACCCCAATAGAGGCTAGTGAAACTGACCTAGAATTTTCAGAATTAGGTAGCTGCCATGCTTCCCATACTTGTAGCCCTACTCCTCAGATTAATCCAAAGAGACATATATTCAAGACCAGAGCTTATGCAACACAGCAGAAGAGAACCTCTGTGGCCACTAAAGACTTGTCAGAAGGGAAATTGCAATGAACTTGATACGAGTAACACTATGACAATGAAGAAAACATATGGTTTGGATGTGTCCCCACCCAAATCTCATGTTCAGTTGTAATCCCCGGTGTTGGAGATGAGGCCTGGTGGGAGGTGATTAGATCCTGGAGACAATTTCTCATGAATGTTTTAGTACCATTCCCTTGGTCCTGTTCTTGTGATAGTGAGTTCTTATGAGATCTGGTTGTTTAAAGTGTGTGGCAACTTCCCTGTGTCTCTCTTGTTCCTGCTCCTGTCATGTGAGACTCCTCCTCCCCTATTTACCATGATTGGAAGCTCCCTGAGGCCTCCCCTGAAGTAGATGCTGCTATGCTTCCTATACATCCTGCCGAACTGTGAGCCAATTAAAAACTCTTTTCTTTATAAAGTACTCATTCTCAGGTATTTCTTTATAGCAATGTGAGAATGGACTAATACAGATAATAATGATGCAAATTGTGATGGTAGTGGTGATATCACCAACCTCCTGGGAAGTGCACTAAAACACGAAGCATACATAATAATGCTATTAAAACTCTGACTCTTCTCTAATAATTCATTATGACTAAAAGCTGGAAATAGTATTCATAATGAGACATGAAATAAATGTAACCTTACTGTTCAAATATAATCAGCCTCTTTTAAGCTCTTGGAAAGCCATTATAGCATTGCAGGGTGTTGGAGGCATGTGTAAGGAGAGAAGGGAGACATCTTGCTCAATTTCTCTAGTTTTCCAAATTATTGGCAGTATGTTGGGCATTCAAGGATAATAAAATTTAGTAGTTTAGCATGGCTGTGGAGGTCTGGAAAGCAAACACATCCTTCTTCACATGGCAGCAGGAAGGAGAAGTGCTGAGCAAAAGAGGAAAACCCCCTCATAAAACCATCAGATGTCATGAGAACTCACTCACTATCATGAGAACAACATGGAGGTAACTGCCCCTATGAGTCAATTACCTCCCACCGGGTCCCTCCCACAACACATTGGAATTATGGGAACTACAATTCAAGATGAGATTTGGGTGGGGACACAGCCAAACCGTATCAGTAGTAATTCTGACATTCTATAAGACTGATTCACAGTATTAGTTCATGATCCTTTGTTATCGTCTATTTTTTTATTCAAGAAGAAGAAGGAGAAAGAAGAGAAGGAGAAAAACCAGGAGGAGGAGGAAGAGAAAAAGAAGAATGTGAGAAAAGAAGTCCAGAATCCATATAAATCAAGATATAGAAAAGAGTTTCACTGAAGCTCAGCTTTAGTCATTTATTTTACTCATTCATTCATGTATTCATTAAATAAATACAAAATTTATTAAGCACCTACTACACTTAAAGTCAACAAATTAAGTGTTCTGGAGGGAGGGACCCTGGTTTCCATATATAGTTTGGTACACTTCACTTATTTTCCCAAAATGCAGGCTTTCTTCAAGTTTCCATTTATCTCTTAGTATGTCAATTCATCTTGTATCCAATAAAAGAATGGACAAGTCACCAACGAGTCTTGACCTTAGAAGTGAGGAATATAGAATGATCAACCAACCAAAGCAGGCTGTGAGCATTTAAGGATGCAGAGATACAGGGTGGACTGCAGTATTTCCTTCGTGCCCTGATTACATAGTATAGAATAAAAAATGATGTCTGCAATTCCCATGTTCTGTTCTCTGGGAAAAGAGTTCCAGGTACCTCCCAAAATTGTGACTACACACACTCATGATTTCATAAATCTGTTTGTTGAAACCACTATCTACATCTCTGCACTAGGGAAAGCACCTAGCTTTAAAATATGATGCATGGATAAATGAACCTGCTTATGGGTTATTTTTGTGCTTTTCATGCCCATAATTAATACTATTACCCATTTTATTCTCTCTTCTTATTTCTCAAGGAATTCAGAAATGCCAATGTGACTTTTCTGCTTTCTCTTGGAGAACTGGTATTCTATTTCTAAGGGCATGTGTGTGTCACTGCCCACTACCCTCATGCCTAAATAAGCAAGGCTGTAATAATGTGAGCCATAACCTGCTTAGCAGAATGGAAGTACTAGAGGAGTTAAGAAACCATAACTGCAGACACCATTACTCCTCTGCCCACCCCACAGATGTGGGCTGTTTATTGCACCACTGTTCTTCAGTGAGAAACCAGTACATAAATCCTGGATGTATGGAAAGGACTGCTGGTGATTCAATTCACCCCTACATCACTAATTAATCATGGATGGAAAACAGTTTTAGGGGAAGCATGGAGACCTTTAAACCAGCATTCTGTAGCTTTTCAGCGACAGCAGTGGCAAAGTATGATTCTGGCTCAGTGAATTGGCTGATCAGCAAGATATATTCTTGGGCAGATTTTCTGCAAGATCCATATTAGATTCAGGAAAAGAAAAGATTTAATCTTTGCCAGAATAAATATTTGGTCCTTATCTTAGGTGCCACACATTTGCCATTGTAATCACTGTTTCCGGGAGATCTTCTTAATCCTGTTAGCTCACTGCCAAAGTCAGTGGAGACCCTTCCCCGGGTGTTTCATTTTGTTTCCCACAGTGGTAAATGTGGCTGTGCTAGACCTCAGATGTGGTCTCTCTATTTGCAGTAATACAATTTCATTACTGCAACCTCCTTGTCATTTGTCATGGGACCACAGTGGCATTATAATCTGTGGCTAACTGCTTTGTTTCAGTGCATTAGAAGTCACGGAAGCCTTATGGCAAATACCCACAGAGTTGCCCAGGCTTGAATCTATCATGCTCAGCTGCCGTGCAAATCAACTCTGCTGGCTCGTGTGTCTAGAAAAGAGAAGATGTGAGGGAACAAAAGCATTGGCTTTGGTGTCAGACCTGACTGACCTTGGGCAAATTACTTGATTTTTCTGAAGCCATTTCTTGATAACACACTATAGGGACAGGATACCAGCATTATGGACTTCATAGGGCTGTTGTAAAGATGATATAATATGATGAACATGACGGTACTTTATAAGTAATAAAACATTACATCATAAATATATGAGATAAAACAGAGCAGGAGAAGGAACCACCCAATCATTTGATCAGATGTAACACTCTGATTTTTGGAGAAATTAATTGGTTCACTAGAATAAATGTTCAAATAACAGCAATGGCTCTTAAAGCTATATGACCCTGGTCTGGTTATTTTACTTCTGATTTCTCTTTCCTGAAGGGATGTGTGGAGGGAAAGAGGGGCCAGTTGTTACCTCTGAAGCTTGCTGTGAGGGTTATAGGAGATCACAGATATGTGAAGCACCTGGCATGTCGCTGTGGATAATTTTGGATCCACAAAAATGTCAGTCTTCTTTCAGCTCATTAGTGTAATTGAAAGTCGTGTCATGAGCTAAGGCCTAGTTGGCTTGGTGGGCACTGTCATCAAGACATATTGTGAAAATAAATGTAAATTTTAGCAAACAGAACATATATCCAAAAAATTTATGCAGGGTTGATTTCCTATCACAATTTGGTAGTTGCTATCTCTCTACATTCTTTGTAACCAAATATTATAAGCCTCTCTAAGAAATGCAAAATGTAGCTGCAAAAACAGCATGACTATAAATTTTAATAACTCCACAGTCATCACCACTAAAGTTGCTACCAAGACAATTGCTTCAATCTATATTCTTCCTTGATATTAAAAACAAAGACAAGTGGTAAATCAGAAGACATTACCAAAGAATCCTCAAGTGCATTCAGGAAAAAAGCTGAACAGTATGGAAACCAGCTGTCTTTAAATAGCCAGTAAGTCACCCTTCATCAATAGTAACTGTTTATGAGCTTACCTGGCTCCCCAAATTAGTCCAGCTTCAGCTTCCCTATCCTCAATCAATCAGTCACATTGCAGTTATTGTTGCTGAGGTGACCCAAGAGACGCTACCGACACCAGGGTCAGATTTCCAGGAGCAGAAATGCTCAGGGGCAAGAAGAATTCTCAGGAATAAAGATGTCCCTGAAGGCTATTTTCATTCACTCCAGACTACCCCTGGGGAAGACGGAAGGCACCATCCGCTATTTTAGAAAACTGCAGCTGACAGAAACAGAACTGGGATTCTCAAATGTATGCCAGGGATATGGGCAATGGAAGCAGGTCTCAGTGTCTTAACTGCTAGGCTTCCCACCGAATTTGTTAGTTCAGTGCTAGGCAAGAACACAAGGAAGACAGTATGTAAATATGTAATGCCTCCTGTGGGCCAGGCACAGCAAGGTCTTCCATATCTATTTCAAAGTCTGGTTCCTAGTAAAGAAATTAATGAGTGGCACTGTTTACCACATTTTCCCTGTTCTCCTCCATTATAGGGTTGTAGTAAGAGAGGCCTTTTGGGTCTCCTTGTGATGGGTTGGGCCAAGAGAACAGTGTTAACTAATAAATTGAGTATCATTCCTGAGCCATGCATTGAATTGCTAGTGTGAGACCCACCAGAGTTCTCCTATTTGTTGTCAACCATTGCACCCAGCAAACTCCTGGTCGTGGCTTCTTTGTCATTCTGGGTCATCGAGTGAGGATGGCAATAAGCCAGCTTGCTATGGACATGGGAGATGGCTGAGAAACAAAGCTTGGTTGCTTTCTAGCACCAAGTGTCTGAGGCTTTTGTCACTGCAACATAAACCAGACCAAATGGACAGAATAGGTGCTCAGGAAATACTTTTATAATAGAATTATGTTCAAATTCTTATGATTAACAGAGAATTCACACAATAAGAGACTTACTGAAAAATAGAATCCAGGTCTGACTCTAAAATCCATGCATTTTCCACAGTCACAGCTTTCACATATTACAATTGAGTTATTTCTATAACAGAAATATATGTGTTACGTATGACATATTTTATGTATGCCTAACTTAACTGTCTACTTAGCCTAATTGTGAGTGTTTTAAATGTAAGTATCCTAACATGAGCTCAGTAAATGTTTGTTAAATTAATGGATATGTGATTCAACGAATAATGAATTAGAATGTGTGGTTGTGATTTTAAAAAATAAGAATCTTTTTTGTACCATGAGAGACCAAATATGATTTCAGTATTATAGGATAAAATAAATAATTGCTACTATATTCATATTTTATACAATAAATCTTAGGTAAAACAAACATCTCACTATGCTTTATAAATGTTTCTGTAAAGTACAAAAAGATGAGGTACAGCTTACTTGAGTTATCAGACAATTTTAACTTTGACTAACAAAGGCTTTTATTGAAGTTCTTTAGAATAAAACACTGAATTCAGTAGAACATAATTTGAGCCCTTTTTGTGGCTATTAACTGTCTTTCAGTGAAGATCATTAGTCTCTACTCTTTCAATATTATGATCTTCTTGTTCTACGCTCTGGTCAATTGTTGGTTTATAAGCACAGAGTAAGCCCTTCATTATTAAGGTATTTCAAGAGAGGTAAGAGACCAGGTCTCTCCACTGAAAAATCTAAAACAGAGAAGATGCCTTTCAGGAATCACTCGAACTGACAAGACCACAGCTGCAGAGCTTGAAGATATTTCGAGCTCCATGATCACCTCATGACAATGACCTGGTCCCGTCCCCTTGAGAAGCTGAAGTGTGGCTGTGGCAGGAAAAGCAGGGGAGAGGAAAACGTCTACTTTGTGTTCTAGAAGAATGTGACATTTTGAATCAAAAGGATTGGGACCAATTGAGGCTCTACATTATTTTTTCTGTATGATCTTAAGCAGGTCCCTCAACTATCCACCGCTCAAGCTTTGTCTAGAAAAATGACAGGAAGACAATAGCAATAATAATAATTGTGTTAAATAATACTTATTAAGAGAAATAAAATCTTGGCAAATTCTGAAGGCATCTACAAACAATTACAGAAAATATGTTAATGATTGGTTTGGAGATGGCGATAATAGTGATGCTAGATGAGAAATAGTACTAATATGGATGACAGGTGAGTCAGAGGCATTTGCATACTCCCTATAGGATACTGCTCTATTTACAATGACTGTGTCCCAGTCAAGGTCATCGACTCTGGGATCTGTATACATTGTCCCTAGAAAATTCATATTAAATGGCTTGAAAAGTATTTCTCCTTTTCTAAATCTTTATAGGCCTCAGTGACCTTTGTACCCAACCAGGAAAGTTACACCCACCTCTCCCCTGGCTGCAGTTGTGCTTCACCTGGTGTTTTACTGATGTCTGGTTGCACAAGGTCAGTCAATTAAAGCGGATTAGATCCACAGTCTGAAATGCTAACAGAGGGCCAAGAGAGATAAGCCTGATAAATAGCTCAAGACAGCTCCATTTCTGACTCCAAAAAAAAAACAGAGAGAGAGTAGGGATGACAGCTTAGGACATCAGGAACCATGACCTGAAAAGGGGAGAGGCAAGGAAGGACAAGACAGCTGATGCAAGTAAATAAGATGCAAGTCAAAGCTATCACAGCTCTAAGTCACCAGTCACAATTGGCATCCTGAGTCATCACGTCCTTCAAATCCACTCGGAACATCCACTTCTCATTCACAGACCCCAATGTCATGCTGGCTTATTTGGTAGTTAAGTTTGACTGCAAGGCAAAACTCAAGTTCATTATTTCCATAGGTGCCCCAGCCCTGTGCCAAGACCTGGAGCAGTCTCCTGGCAGGACTCAGGTGACAGCTGGCAGGGCAGTGCCGACTAAAATCCAGTGCAGACTGAACGTCTCCCATAAATGTCGAGATTCCCCACTAAATCTCAACCACAGCTGAGAGGAACCACCCAGTGTCTTCGTAAAGAAACGTTAAGCCCTGTGCCCACACCAACAACATTACAGTCCTTGAAATTAAGAAACACATTTTAACTCATCTGGAATTCTTCAAGAACATTTTATGCCTTACCTATGTGCTTACAAAGTGAGGTTCTAAGACCGCCACCAGCAGCATCACCAGGGGACTCATTAGATAGATATATAAATTGTTGGGTCTAGTGCAAGACCCTCTGAATCAGAAACTCTAGTGTGAGGCCCAGTAACACGTATTTTCACAATAACTTAAGGTGATTCGGATGCTGAAGTTTGGGAACCACTTTCTTACATTAACGTCTTGGTTTACTAAGGCAGTGATTTCAACAGGGATGCCTATCTCCAGCGAGATTTGGCAATGTCTGAAGACATTTTTGGCTGTCACAACTGAAGTGGGGTGCAACTAGAATCTAGTGGGTCAAAGCCACACATCCTGCTAAATATACAATGATACATGACAAAGAAATACCTGGCTCTACTATCAATAGTGCCACTATTGAGAAACTCTGCCCAGGGAGTGCAAAACTTCAGTCACTCAACAAATACCCATACAGCATGTATTGTATGAAAAAAAAAAAAAAAAAAAGTTCTGCACACATTTACATGCACAGTCTAATGTATTCTCCACACAACACTGTCCTGTATGGTACATACGCATGCAAGCAACAGGCACACATGCACATCAGTGCACAGCCACGTGCACGCATGTGTGAATTTTTAAATATTTGATGTAAAATTGTGTTCTAGCAAACAGAACACAAGGTGAGCAATAAGTATGTATCGATAATCTCTCTGACTCTCCTCTACTCTATGTGTCAGTCAAGTGCCCACTTCGCAGGTATAAACTTTGAAATGCATGCTCACAGAGCCAGAGAGTGGCAGGTCTAATATACATGTCCTATGTCATTTTCTCCATATGGTCTTGGTAACCCTCTTCCCTACTGACTGATTGCTGCTAGTCCCTAAGGAAGTCTTTTCGTTCATCTCCTCTGGCAAAATAACATTAGTTGATAGTCCCGACTCTAAATTAGTTACTTTACTATAGACTAGGTCATTTTAGTCAGTTTCCAAGAATATGCACGATTAGCTCTGAACAGGATGCAAAGGAGAAATTTCTTCTCTTAGAAGTAGATATTCTAGGCCAAAAATGAGCAGCTGCTCCTCTATAAATGAGAGATCAGCAAACAGTGAGTAACCCTTCAAGACCTATTCTGCGGTTATGAGGAAACTTTTAGTGATTCTTTAAAGTGCTTTACTATTTACCTAACTTCCAAATGACAGGCTATGTTAGCATTATGGCTTCAAGGTAAATGGACCTACATGAATAATAAACACCAACCAAGAACTCTGTTTTCATAAGTAAGGCATTTTCAGTCAATCCCTCAGATGATAAATTCCCAGTCTAAATTCTGTACTATTCTCTACCTGAAAAATAATTAATATACACATTTCAGAATGGAGAGATTCAGTACTTAGGGTCATCAGATAATACGGTTTAGATTGTGGCAGTTTCTTATGATATGTCTGAGGTATGAATATGCCAAAGTTGGAGGAGATAGACTGGCCTGGAGCAGAGATCAGCTAACTGTGTGCCAAATATAATTGTTCCCTGTTTTTATAAGTAAAGTTTTATTGGGATACAGCTGGACTCATTCATTGATGTATTATCTTTGACTGCTTCCATACTACAACAGCAGACATGAGTAGTTGCAACAGAGATCATGTGGCCTACAAGCCGAAAATATTTACTTTCTGGCCCTTTACAGAAAAAGTTGCTGACCTCTGTTGTGGAACTTTACACAATTTAAGGTCACCCATGATTTTCTTTTTTCAGATTTTAGTCAATAGTTGATGTGCAAGTGGTCAGAATAACTCAAATAGGAGTGGGAGGAGCAAATGAGGAGCCTGTATCATACCTGCTCATTCACCTATTGCAAGAAAGTTCTATAGGTGGCCTTGGACCAAGCTGGTTTGCATCCTTTTCTCACTTGTAGTTCTCAAAAATACTTGTAGAATATGCCAGAAATGTAACATTCTCAGATAAGGAGGACTGGCTGGAAGAGCCAAATCTCTGTTCCAGTTTCTACCAGAACAGGCTATCCTTTAACACTTCAGCTTATTGAGTCATATTGCCCCTGGGGCATAAAACCCAGAGTGGAGTACTTTCCAAGTTTCCTTAGGTGCAGTACATGCACAGGTGGATTCCATTCACCATAGACAGCTTTCCTGAGCCTTGGAGAATGAGCTCAAAATGAATCCCCAGCTTCTGCTGTCCTTTGCTGCCTATATGTAAGTAATAAACCCACTTTATGTGACTTGTGTGTGGAGGTGTTCTCTCTCACTGGGCTCAGGCACATTGGTGACCAGTGTACAATGAACCTGATTCACAATTACTATTTGGCAAATAGAAAAACGTATCTTAGATATTTTCTAATAAGTTATATAAAATAAGATATATAAAAACTCACCCAATTAGGCATAAAGTAATCTATCTTAGGTCCCACTGAGGGTGGTTTATATACTAAAATCAACTCAAAATAACACTGTTTGAAGGAGGTCAGCTGCAGATGCAGAGAAATAAATTAGAGGCTTCTGGCAAAAGATGGTAGTAGCTAGGAATAGTCTGGTAATGGAGGAGATGGAGCAAAGTTATAAGTCATTAAAATTATAATGATATCACATTTCTTTCGGAAAATGTATCTAGTTCGATGGGAGTGAATCAAATACATTTTAAAGGCTTGGGACTCTAAAAGATAGCACACATCACTCTGATGTTAGGATTTGAGTTTATTATATTAGATGGAATGAGAAAAGAGAATAGCATTGCAGCCCAATGAATATATCAGTCTCCAGAGCGCCAATGCATCTGCAAAAGACTTGAGTCACTTGAGTGATAAATGGTGATTAACTGAGCTCTCTCGGTTTACCTGCAAGGGGAATCTACTGTGTCATCATCTTGGGATGAACACACTGAAATAGCGGCTCATTTTTCCTTTCCTAGTTATCGTAAACAAAATGGCCAATAGACTGTAATATATCAGCTGTGCCTGTCTGCACGTAGGGACTCTGGTGTGTGTGTGTCCTGGAGATAGTGTTGCAGTTAGGTATTTCATCCAGGTGATGTTTTATGCTTCTCTTCTTTGTCAACGATCACCACTACAACCTTCTCTCTTGGATAAGATCGGTAATTCCAATTCAAAAGGTGGGTTCTTACTTACCCCCAACCACCATAATAAAAGCAACAGAAATTTTTTAAAAGATGAAATTTAAAAAACTCTAGTACTTTGAAAAAAGACTGGCCTTATGACCTCCATGATAGCATCAAAGCCTCTGTAGGGGAGAATAATCCAGACACCCAAGCAGGAACATGAAAAGGAAAGTGCTTTCCCTCAGCCCTGATGAAATTAGTAAAGGTGACCCCAAGCAGACACTGGAAAACATGTCACAGGGAGCTGACTCATACCTTTTCAAAAGAGTCCACCATACCAGCATTGATAATTATTTCAAAGCTATGTGCTCTTTCGATGGAAGAATTAGAGAACACATCTCCTAATTTTAATTTACTTGAAGTCAGTATCCCTACCAAATTATAAAGTAAGTTTCAGCCAAATGGAGAAATAGAAATGTCCCTGGAACAGCATGAGGTCATTATTCCTCTAAGATATAGCAGGCACTGTAAGCCCTCTGGAAGTCGGTCAGAGCTTCAGATACACAAATTATCCATGGAGTTTATAGTGAACTCATACACAATACGAAGAAGCATTCATTTTATGACATTTAAAAGGCACAAACATTCTTCTCCCTCTTCTCTATGGGTGAGCTAGAATTTTGTTCATTAACATGATGAAGGAAAATGATTTCATTCAAGAGGCTGAGGAACATAATGCTAGAGAAATAAAGAGTTATGTGTATATGTGTTGCCTTGTAAATGTGTGTGTGATTGTGTGTGTTTGTGTTTGAATAAAACCTTAAAACTTACTTGCACAAAAGTTATTTCCTTTGACTCTTTTATTTTCTTTTAGGCAAAGTAATGGTGGCTCAGTAGAATCTAAGCCCCTCTGTGTCCATTGAAGGGCATCCATAATCCAACTGTAATATTGCCCTTAAACAGTGGCAGAACAGTCAGTGGATTCCTGAGTCTTCACTTTCAATAGAAAGCCTCTCAGGAATGTGAATCTACTATAGACCTGACTCAGAACAAACTATGGATTCCAGCATGAATGAAACATCAGAATGATCTAGAGTCAACATTAGCTTTAGGGAATGGAACTGGTCATTAGGGATCACTGATCCCGGAACGACCCAGACACAGGAAAGATACTCTAGTTCTGGCCCAGCCCAAAGCTGAATGAGGTACCCTTTCCTATCTGGAGAAGAGTTTTCCCTGCAGAAGGTCCAGCTTTCCTGGCCAGTGTGCATAGGTGTACAGTGCTGAAAACAATTTTACACACGTGCCTTCCAGAGACATCTTTGATAACCAGATATATTCTCTAATTGTCCCACAATCTCTCCACTATCTATTCAATAATAACATCAGTTTGTATTGATTCATTTCAATGTTTTTTAATGGAACAATTCTTTTTTTTTTTTTTTTCCTGTCATACCATGAGCATTGCAAGGGAAGAAAATTCCTCTTTATGTTCTATGTCTTCCTCCATATCAAAAGTTTAATAAATGTTCAGCCAAGCATCTGACACAATGGTGAAAGCACCTTTGCATTCTTCTGCTAGCAAGACTAGTGCATAGTGCAATGTCTCCATCCATGGTCCATTTACTGCTTTCCAATTTTTGCTATGGTTTTGCTTTGGGAGAGAACCTTTGAAAATGTAGAGTACCACTACCTCTCAGGTGACCATAGCTGTTCAGTTGTTTCACGTAGTCTACTGAACAGTCTTCAGGAAAATTGCCAGCAAGCCTGTGTGGCCTGAGGAGAACTTTCTCTGCAGACCGGGAGGTGAAAGGCTTAGTGTTCATTACCAAGGGCTTCAACCTACCCTGCTTCTTTGTTTGGATTAGATTCAAATTGAAGTCCTAGAGGTGGACACTGATCCATCCTATTACCAGTTAACTGAATCATTTGGTTCCCATTAAAAACAGCTTTAATCTTTGAAATATCCAAGATGCCAAGCTTTCAGAGAAACTCAGTTTCATCGTCTTGCCTTCTCCATTATTCTGCAGTGCAGTGATTTCTGGTCAGTGTAGGGCTCAGTCCCTGCCTTTTGGGAGGCCATCCCCTCACCACAGTCTTTTGGGCCACTATGAGTTGGCCCAACCACCATCCATTTCAATTTGCCCTACACTTGTCAAATTGAGAATTTTTACACATACTCATGTTTTCCCCCAAGAAGTACCTTTATTTCTCCAAATCAATAAGATGCATAAGTAGAATCAAGTCATAGAAATTTTGAAATCAAGTATGTAATGATCCTAGCCTCTGTCTAGGGCATTTTGGGAGACACATCAGAAGTTAGAGAAATACATCTGGCATTCTTTAGCCCTCAAGAGTGTACATGATACTTTGGTGTAGTGGATAGGGCAACCGCATTTGAATCAGAAGGCTTGGATATGATTCTAGTTTTTCACTTACTGCAGGTTTTGGGGCAAGCCACAAATACTCTGCACCCAGTATCCTCATCTGTAAGACAAAGTCACATTGCTGAGCTTGTAGGGTGATGATGGGGATTCAATAAGAGATGTTTCTAATAACAATTTAAAAAATATAGATCACTGATGGGGACAAAAGAGAAATGAGAAAGAAGCACATGGTTTCCTAAATTGAGATACAAAAAAAGAAGGAACGTTCCCATACAATATTTCCAAATATTCACAGTCAGTCATTGATAAATTGCCCAAGTAGCCAGAGAAAGAGGATTCATTACTTGGCCTTCAGGATAGAAAATTCTCCTGTGTAGAAAAAGCAAACTCAGTTTCTCCTATACTCTCACAACATGCTTCTGACACCAGATGTGTGGAGGTCTTCCCCCACACATCAAGCGAGCAAGCAAGCAAGCAAGCAATCTGCAGCAGACACCAGCTGGCTGTCCTCCAACCAAGTTCAATTCCTGCACTACCAGCCTGGAGATAGTGTCAGGTTCCACAGACTGAGGGCTCAGACTCACAAGACTGCCTCCCATTTCCAAGGCCAATCACAAGCTCCGGATCCTTTTATCTGTGCTTCTGACTGACCAGCTATAAATTGGGATTCCCATGACCTCGTCCTTGGGCTCCATGATTTTGCTACAGCTCAAAAACTCACATTTACCAGTTTATTAAAAAGACATTACAAAAGATACAGATGAAGAGATATTTGTTCCAGGTATGTGGGAAGAGGCTCCCAGCTCCCAGGCCCTTTCCAGGTGCACCGCCCTCCAGGAACCTCCAGGTGTTCAGCTCTTTGGGAGCTCTCCAAACCCTGTCCTTTTGGATTTTTATGAAGGCTTCATTACATAGGCATGATTGATTAAATCATTGGCCACTGGTGATCAGATTAACGATCAGCCCTTATCTCCTCCCTGGAGGTTGGGTGGGGGCTACTGCTGAAAGTCTCAACCCTCTAATCATGCCTTGGTCTTTCTCATGACCAGCCTTCATCCTGAAGCTACCTAGGGGTTGACAGCCACAAGTCATTAGCATATAAAAAGACATATCACTTTGAAAATTCCAAGGATTTTAGGAACTTTATGCCTGCAAACAGGATGAAGACCAACTATGTATTTCACAATATCACACTACCTTATTTGGCAGGGGCCAAAACAAAGGGAAACAAATGTCTGGTTATGTAAGTGCTATGAGCTGAATGTTTGCATCCTTCTCCTCCCCCAAAGTCTTATGTTGAAGCCCTAATCCCAAATGTGGTGATGGTATTTGGAGGTGAAATCTTTGAGAAGTAATTAGGTCAGGAAAGTAGAGTCCTCTTGAATGGGATTAGTGCCCATAATAGAAAAGACATTAGGCATGATTTCTCTCTCCTCCATGTAAAGATACAGCAAGAAGGTGGCCATCTGTCTGTCAGGGAATGGACCCTCAGTAGAAACCAAACTGACCGGCACGTTGACCTTGGACTTCCCAGTCTCCAGAACTGGGAGCAATAAATATTTGCTGTTTAAGTCACCCAATCTATGCCATTCTGTTATAGCAGCCAAAGCTGAATGAAACAATGAAATATATTTAGGTGGATGCAGTTGAGAAGGTAAAGAGGAATGGGAAAAGTTGAGAAGATTGAAACTGTTGGTATAAAAATAGAATTCAGTCGATAGAAGGGAAGAATAGAAAATTGGCCTAAAAATTCCTTACACTATCAACCAGATTTCCTACTTTCTAAAACTTCACTAATTTTTGCCAAGACAGAGGAGACATTTGAATGTTAAAGAAGGCTCTCAGAGTTGAACATACACAAACACAGACAAGTAATTTTTAAGGTTCATGAACATGCTACAGCTTAGAGAATATTTTCTCTCTTGCCCAAAGGGCCTTCCTTATACCCCCTAGCAAATACTTCCTTGATAATGGCAAAATTTCATTTATGGAATTTAGAAACTATAGAGTCAAAATAAATATAAATAAAATATTTTATTTTCCAAATGTGCCTGGCAGACTCCCTTGCCTTCTGCTGTAGGCATCCTTCTTCCATCAGGAGAAGAGCTTTAGCTGTTTAGATGAAAAGCGATTTGTGAGACACTTATCCCAGATATTGGCCAGAGGCTCAGAGGCAGTCAGGGAAGACATCAGCCAAGCAATGCTAGAACTTCCATGTTTCAGAAGTTAGCGGTTATCTTACTGTTGCTAACTGGTGATGCCCATGTTCAGTGATACTTATGGGTTCACTGAGGGAGTAATTAAGGTCAGAAGAAAGTGCAAACTTAAAGAAGAGGAGGGGAGGTAATAAGGATACGGACAAGGAATTAGATTGAGTGTGGCTAAACCTATCGACCAAGCCTTATCTGAAAGAATACAGAAAAATGCTTCCCAAATCTTCAAACATGGATGCATCGCTTGCCACTCTACCTTGTATTGACTTCAAAAACCTTTCTGCAGGCAAATATCTAGAGGCAAACTCTTAGAAAACTAGCTACAAGCATAGACACATTCTTTAATAGACAGCATGATGCTTTTCCGGTTCAATTGCCAAAGGGTGACTGCTGATGAGCCATGCCACCTCTGCTCACCAAACTACCAGATCTATCCAGAGAATGCACAAAAACAAGTGCTCAGAACATCTAATACTCAAGTAGTCATTGCACACTGGACTCATCTCCACTCTGTGAAGGGCAGATGGAGGACCAGAAGTCATGCCTCTACCACAGAGAGGCACAATACACAAACAGTACTAAATCTGGAAGGCACAATTATTGGAAGAGTAATGAAAATTATTTTGATTTGATTTTTGTTTGTTAATTATTTTTCCCCGTAGATACTTATTAGCTGCCTTCTGTAATACAGAACTTACAAATTCAGAGACTTTATACTGGATCGAGTCCTCACATAAGTTTTATTTTTGGGGGGTGAGTACTACACAGTATTTTTCTATGTGAATTAGTTTTGACATTTAAAAATCAGATATCTTGTGAACAGCTAGACTGTTCTTTTAAAAAATAGTAAGATTCAGTAACACAGAGCCAATATTTTCTGCAGGACAATCAGCCAGAGCTGATTAGAAGAGAAAGGCACAGGTTTTCCAATTCACCACAGTCCCCACTAATTTCTGTTGCTCATCAGATGCAAAGGCTGAGTGTTGATTGACATTTATTATCAAGTTTTCTCTGGTTTTTTTTTTTTTTTTTTTGTATAGTAGGGTAAGGAGGGAAGGGAAATACTTGTTACCATGTAAGTAGCAACCTCTCTGAACCTCAATAAAGGATAGACTGAGAAGGCCATGGGATTAAAGAAAAATTAAGGAAAGCACAGGTTTTCTTATACTTCATCCCATTTAAATAACTTGTCTGTTTCTTGCAAACTTTTTTTTTTTAACCCCTAATATATTATAACAATCACAGGTTTTTGAGTAGACAGGCCTGATCTTAAAGCTTAACTTCATCACTTCCTATATGTTTTTGACAATATTATTTAAACTCTCTGAACCTCAATTTTCTCACCTTCAATGTTGAAAAAATAATATCTACCATGAGAGATTGTCATGAGGATAAAACAACATATGCAGGCATCCAGCGTATAATAGAAGATGCTCAAGGAATTTTAGTTCCCTTCCTCTTTGAAGAGTTGGGATGAATTAAGCAGACCTGATCATAAAATCATATGCACATCTAAAGTGCCTGCCAAAATGTAATGATCCAACTGCTGCTTCAGAGAGATGGGTCAGCTTGAGGTTTTCATGCACTTTTCAGGAACTGTGGCTCAACAACAAAATCTATCACTATTAGGCAGACTCATAAGAAAGACCAGATTTAAATAAACTTCCTTCTCAACTCTTAAGTATTAACTGCTTTCGTCTTGACTCAGAAACACACCAATAGGAAGTGTATACTTAGGCAATAAACAGTGGGATTAATCAATGCCGGAAAAGATAATGATAATAAAATGCGTTATTCGAAAGTTGCATGACAGCAGACCATTCCATACATTTAAATTATATGGAAACACATTTTTAGTCCTCTGAGTTCATATATCTATCTGCATGGCTATAACCATAAAGAAAAATTTAATGTAGGCCACTATTCTAGAGCTACCATTTAATTTTGAGTAGAAACCGATAGTGAAAAAAAATTATTTTAGTTACATAACAGACTGTCAAATAAAAAATATTCATTGCAATATAAGAGCTAGAAAAAACAAAATTGCCACTCTAGTTGAGGTTTAAGTGGGCCAATAAATCATAGCCCTCTTCAGTGTGCATTCCAAGCCAATTGAGAAATAGACCTAGACGAAAGGACCAGCAAACTTTATTGTTTGTGGAGCTGGATGGGAGAATGGATTGGGGCAACACTTAGACTTGGCCACAGATCAGTCTTCCTACACCAATTTCTAGTTCTCTTCTCTTTCCTGTTGCCTCCTACAAAGATGAAATAGGCCTGGATACACTCAGCCCAGGGAGAAAAGCCCTTTGGACAGGAAGAAGAGAAGAAAGGAGTCTCACTAGATATGTGAAAATCCTTCATCCAATCCCACCAACTAAATAAGGGATTAGAGAGAAGTTACAAGAAGTGCCATTCCAATAGTTTCTTTCCAGAGAAGAGCAATTGTCTTATAGCATAGTGTAGATGGAGAAACCATGCCTTCTGTAACGTACCAGAAGCCCAAGTCTACCCTCTTCAGACAATCCTGCCACCACAGATTGGCTTTTAAGAGGATCTGAAAAGCCAATCCACAGGCATCTAAAGAGGATTTGTGACTTGGAGGTTGGTACATTTTTGGGAATGTTGAAATGTTCACTTCATGGTTATATGAAGCACAGCAGCTGCCTCTGAATAACCAGCTCGCAACTACCGCTGCTTCTGCTGATTGCTGAAAGACTTAGCATCATGCAGCTGATGGTTTAGCTTTTGGGACATAGACATGTGAGAAAAAACATTCGAGAGAAGAATGTTAAATATGACTTGTCAATAAATGAAATTATAATTTTGATTGGTAATATTTCAGTAGGCCCATGGAACTTTCTTTGCATCATGAACTTCAGCCTCCTTGCTGAGGGGCCCAGAGATCTACTTTGCTGTCATTTATGTCAGAGTAAGACTCTTTAGTGCAGTTCAACTATGCTGTCAACTCCAAATCCCAAGGGATACATATAATCACCATATTTATTGCGATGGCCCAGCCAATCATGATACCACTGCCTCTAATGAAACTAAAGTGCACCTGTCATTTTGGAGATGCTACTTGTTCAGGCAGAGTTGCCTGTCAGCTGTCTCTGGCCAAGAAGTACAACCTGCAATTTAGTTAACAAACTGAGACATCATAGAAATCAGTGCTCTTAACAGGCTTCCTTGATTCACTTGGGTTTTACTGCCTGTCGTACATATCACAAGTCTCCAGTAAAGTGGCACTGGTGGGAGGAGGTCCCAGTAGAATTGAAAAGACAAGGAAAAGAAAAGCAAGGAATTTGATGAGTTCAAAAGTGGAATCCAGGAAAACTATCCCTTGGTGCCAATAAATCTGTTGTTGCCAAAAGAGCAAGTTTCAAACTCTTCAGCCTGGTATCCCAGGTCCACCACTATCAGGTGCCAACATTTTTTCCCAGTATTGTCACCAAACTTTCTGAACCTTCCCTCTCATCCATAATTGTTGATTGGTCTAGCCACTTATTTAGCAAGCATATATTGAGCCCCTCTGTGTGCAAGGTATTATACCAGGCATTAATACCAACATGAAGAAAATCATTTTTCTTCTTTTTTTTTTTTGAGACAGAGTCTCGTTCTGTCGCCCAAGCTGGAGTGCAGTGGTGAATCTCAGTTCACTGCAGCCCCTGCCTCCTGAATTATAGTGATTCTCCTTCCTCAGCCTCCCGAGTGGCTGGGATTACAAGTGCGTGCCACCACACCCGGCTGATTTTTGTATTTTTAGTAGAGACGGGGTTTCACCATGTTGGCCAGGCTGGTCTCAAACTCCTGACCTTAGGTGATCTACCCACCTCAGCCTCCCAAAATGCTGGGATTATGAATAAACCTATTTTTAAGTTTTAAATAATCCTTGTGCTAAGGCTCAGTCCCAGGAATGAAATGGATGGTGGCAGCTATCAAGAAGTGTGGAAATTGGGCTGAATTCCAAAGGCTTATTTTAAGGAAGAATGGAATACAGGAAATCCAACTCACTAGAAAGACCTCCAGGAAACAATATATTTAAGGACAAAAAATATGGAATAAGAAAGTCTGCCTTTCAGTTAAAGTGTTAAGGGAAGTCTTAAAAGCAGAAAGGGGATCTAAACTCAATCCTGAACACGGATAGAATGTAAGTGAACACAGAGGACATGGTCCAATTTGCATGCTATGATGTTAACAAATGGACAGAAATGCAAGATACCTCAACTGGGATTTGGAATCCAGGAAACTTGAGTTTAACCCTGAACTGTTTCATCTGAGTCAAGTAGCAGTGACCAAGTCATTTGGCCTGAGTATAGTTTTCTTATTTCAAAAATGGTAGTAAAATTACCGAGCCTACATACTTCACAGGATAGTTATGTGGATCAAATGAGATAATATATGTAAAAGCACTTGGCAAATTTTAATGCACAAAACACATATCAGAGAATCATTAGGTGCACTACAATAATTATCGACTTGATTTAAAATGTACATGGCTGTTTCTTCCTTTAGCTTTTACTTTGATAATTTTTAAAGGCTGCCGTCTTAAAAACCTTCAATAGAAGTAGTAAATGCTTCATTTCATACTTATCTGTTTCTTTCATCAGAGAAAATCAAAGTGCTTCTTGCATATCATCTCATTAATCTCTTAGAGGGAGGTAAGTAAAGGGACACATATTTTGCACAGTTGTATGTGAATCTCATTTACAAATGGGAAAGCCTCAAATAAACTTCCCTCGGTCACAAGTAAATCAAAACAACAGCCAAAAATAGACCCAGACGTCGTTTTATCCAGTTCTCTGCTCTCATTAGATGCATCCCCAAGCCTTCTTCTCTCAGGAGACTTCCATGGACAGATCTGGCTTTCAAGCTCTGAAACAGGTAATTTTTTATTTAACTATTTTTAGCCTCTGTTTCTTCGTCTAGACAAACAAATTAGAATACTTATAGAGACAAAAAATAGTACATATGTAATATTTATGAAAGAAACTTAGCCAATTAGCCATTAGACATCAGATAAAAATTAAGATTAACTTCATTTGTTTTACACGGGGTGAATTTGGTTTCTAAAAATCTCAAGGGTAGTTGTCCCAAAATACAGGGCATTGGGTTGATTTGGATAAATACTTAGATTGATCATTATTAATAAATATCAGAATTACACCATGAATCAATAGAAAGTTTTTGGCACACACTATGTGAGAAGAATTGTGTTGCCATCTAAAGATATAAAGATAAAATAGGACACACTGTGGGTATTCAAGTTTACAATTGGGTAGATAAGACATGGTCAAAATAGCTGCTAAAACATAGAAGGTGGTAAAGGCAATAATGGAGACAAAATTCAACAGGGTTTCAGTAGAAATTGTTGTTCTGCTAGGGGAAGCAAGGAAGGCTTCCTGCAAGAGGTGACTCAGAGGCTGGGTTCTGAAGGACATCTAGGAGTTCAACAAACGGAGGAAATAGAAATAAGGTTGAGGAAATAACATTCTAAGCAGTGGGACTAACATAGCAAAAAGCAGTAATTAAAAGGAAAATGAAGTCTAATCAGTGGATTAGTTTGGCCAGAATATAGTATACATTAGAGAGAAATGAATTTTACTGGATAAAAAGGTAGGTTGAGGCCAAATCATGTTAGGCTTTCAATGTTGTATTAAGAAATATAAACTCTCTTCAGTTGGTATTAGGAAGTCATTGAGCAAAATGACCAAAAAAACCCCCAGAATCTTATATATATATCAGCATGTTCTGAGCAGCTGAGGCAGAAGCAGAGGAGATGAATTATAGCAGATAAAATAGAGATGAGGTAACAGATGGCATGAGATCGCAGAAAAGGTAAGAGGGCAGGAGGCCAAGGACCTAGGTAGACTCAACTGTGGAAGGGGATAAGCAAATTTTTCCTCTGATATAGGAAGACAGGAGGAATAGTAGCAGTTATTCTGTGATGTGGTGAGACAGCATAATTTGATATATGTAAAAAAAATAAAAAAATAAAAAAAACCACTATTGGATAATTTTTAGAGACATTGTAGAGATTTAGTGAGTTGGGACTAAACTGTTGTCCTCGTGGTCTCTACTAAACCTGTGATAAGAGGTGTACCAATATGGTCTTGACTTTCCAAATGAGAAAGGATATGAGTTCACATGAATAACAGAGCAGTAAGCTGCTTTAGAAGATAAATCATATGATGGCTACTGAAATTAGCTAACAGAAGAATTTTGTTCTGCTGGTAGAGTCTTCTACTCAGAGGATACATATTTCTGTTTACAAAATGATTAATAATTCCCAGCTTCTGATCTAAACATTTGTTACTTGCCTGGCTGCACAGCATTTGACTTTGGCACCTCTGGGTTCTAGAAATTTAAGAGGAAATGCAATGAACTAGTACAGCTTCACAAAGAATAGTCGCATCAAACTAATCTCTTCTTCTTGAGAATATAGTTAATATACAGGAAGATCAGGAGAACGGTGTGAACAGGGAATAAAAATCACAGCAAAGCATCAGACAGCTCTTCAGTGATATCTCTGAGGCCACCATGAAGAAAATTGAGGAATGCGTACACATTATATACATGGTGTACTGAACAGATATGGAGATCTTGCAGGGCTGGCCACAGAACCATACCCTTTACAACCTACCTGGTCAATATTTGTATCAGTCGCTTGAATTGGAAAAAAAAAGAAAAAAAGAGATATTGTTACAAGTTCATTCACATCGAGTGTGAATGTGATATGATGTATTGGAGGGGATGTATTCAACGACAGATTACTAATGCTACGAAGAGACTTGGAAACAGAGAAATAATCTCAACGAATGTCAATTAAGATGAATGTAAATTCATTTACGGAAAAGAAACAATTACATTAAGTATATAATTTGGAAGGCTTGGTCAAAATGGAACTCCAGAAGAAGAGCTGGGGATACTATATGACTGGGGGTTAAATAGGATCTCTAAGTGGAACAGAATCTCTATAAAAACGTTTATGTCAGCTCTGGATTGATTAATAGAAGACTGTTGCTATTGGAGACAAGAATAGTCTCTGTGCACTGCAGGAGTCAGGCAAAATGCAGAGAATCCTAATTTGTAGTAAATGCCCTGCTTTAATAAAGTCATCAATAGGCTTTAATCTGTCCACAATATTGCGTGATGAAAATGGCAAAACTTCTGAAAATACTTTTATGTCACCTGAGGAATGATTACAGAAACTAGAAAAGCAAGGACTTGGAGGGAGAAATGTGAACACTGTGATCATGCAGTATTGTCCCATAAAGAAAAATCACATAGTAACCTTTCTGAGTATAGACTTCCAAGTGGTGGGAAGTATGTATAAGGAGGAATTTTTTTTTTCATTTTATTTATTTTATTATACTATAAGTTCTAGGATACATGTGCACAACATGCAGGTTTGTTACATATGTATACATGTGCCATGTTGGTGTGTTGCACCCATTAACTCGTCATTTACATTAGGTATATCTCCTAATGCTATTCCTTCCCCCTTCTCCCTTCCCCCTACCCCATGACAAGCCCCAGTGTGTGATGCTCCCCTTCCTGTGTCCAAGTGTTCTCATTGTTCAATTCCCACCTATGAGTGAGAACATGCAGTGTTTGGTTTTCTGTTCTTGGGATAGTTTGCTGAGAATGATGGTTTCCAGCTGCATCCATGTCCCTACAAAGGACATGAACTCATCCTTTTTTATGGCTGCATAGTATTCCATGGTGTATATGTGCCACATTTTCTTAATCCAGTCTATCACTGATGGATATTTGGGTTGGTTCCAAGTCTTTGCTATTGTGGAATAGTGCCACAATAAACATATGTGTGCATGTGTCGTTATAGCAGCATGCTTTACAATCATTTGGGTATACACCCAGTAATGGGATGGCTGGGTCAAGTGGTATTTCTAGTTCTCGATCCTTGAGGAATCACCACACTGTCTTCCACAGTGGTTGAACTAGTTTACAGTCCCACCAACAGTGTAAAAGTGTTCCTATTTCTCCACATCCTCTCCAGCACCTGTTGTTTCCTGACTTTTTAATGATTACCATTCTAACTGGTGTGAGATGGCATCTCATTGTGGTTTTGATTTGCATTTCTCTGATGGCTAGTGATGAGCATTTTTTCATGTCTGTTGCCTGCATAAATGTCTTCTTTTGAGAAGTGTCTGTTCATATCCTTTGCCCACTTTTTGATGTTTTTTTTTTTTTTTTTCTTGTAAATTTGTTTGAGTTCTTTGTAGATTCTGGATATTAGCCCTTTGTCAGATGAGTACATAGTAAAAACTTTCTCCCATTCTGTAGGTTGCCTGTTCATTCTGATGGTAGTTTCTTTTGCTGTGCAGAAGCTCTTTAGTTTAATTAGATCCCATTTGTCAATTTTGGCTTTTGTTGCCATTGATTTTGGTGTTTTAGACATGAAGTCCTTGCCCATGCCTATGTCCTGAATGTATTGCCTAGGTTTTCTTCTAGGGTTTTTATGGTTTTAGGTCTAACATTTAAGTCTTGAATCCATCTTGAATTAATTTTTGTATAAGGTGCAAGGAAGGGCTCCTGTTTCAGCTTTCTACATATGGCTAGCCAGTTTTCCCAGCACTATTTATTAAATAGGGAATCCTTTCCCCATTTTGTGTTTTTGTCAGGTTTGCATGGGTCTACAAATTATTACTCTTTGCTCTCTACTCCAAAGAATTACACTATAGGAACAACAAGATGAACAGCCTCAACAATATTCCTATATGGGTAACTGTGCCACTCTTAATGTCCACTTGCTGCATATACCGAAACCACTTCTTGGGAAGTCTCTGAAGCACCTGATTCATTCATCTTTCCTTGGGGCTGGACCATGGGGGCAGGGAGGAGGGAGATTTATTACCTGAAACAGAAGCCAAGAGGTAGCAGCCTCTATTCAAGGTCAAACCCGAAAGAACAACACCCGATTCCCTGACTGCAAATGCTCTTTCCTTAGCCACCCGTAAAAATATTTATGACCTTAGCTACTTCGGGTTACTCAAACTGTTTCCGGCAGAAAGCTACTTTGCAATTTGATTCAAGAGGTTGGCCCTCAATTTGTTTCATCTTCTACAGCAGAAAAAAAGTTCATCCAGTGGTCAAGACTGACATTCTCATGTGTGTGTTTTCCTTTCCTGCACTTCTCCCCTTCAACCCTTCACTGAATTCATTGATGGTGACAAAGTCTTAGTATAACAGTTAAAAAAATTAATCAGGACACATATTTACACGACTCCACGAAAAAATAAATACAAAACAAAAGAAAACAAAAAAGAAACGATGCCACGTTAGTACTCAACCACAACTAATCACAAAGATTTCTAGAGAACTCAACACAAAGAAAGGAACAACAGACACAGAGTTCTACTTGAGAGTAGAAGGTAGGAGGAGGGAGAGGAGAAGAAGAAAATAACTATTGGATACTAGGCTTACATACTCAGGTGATAAAATATCTGTACAACAAAGCCCGGTGACATGAGTTTACCTATATATGAAACCTTCACATGAACCTAAAATAAAAGTTTTAAAAAAGTCATAATTGCTAATCTGTCCAATATCTCTTTAAATTTTGTCTTGAAATATCTATAAGCATTTGAAATGCATTTTTTTTTCTGTTATCTCTTTCGATGTGTGCAGTGCACACATATCTCTAGGTGTGGGTAAGATGGAGAGGGTGGGAGTAATGGGCAACTGGGGGAATGTGCATGTGAAGGAGGCCCATGACATAGAACCATATTACAGAGAGATGAAAGGGCAGGGAAGGGTGAGTTACCTCCTTGCTTGTTCCTCCCCTGGCAATTCAGTTCTGTCCAAATAACTCTCGATTAATGCACCAAGCAGAGACATTTCACATTTCCTCCTTAAGATCATTCTGACAGCTCACCAGCTGTTTCCGTGCTATTTTTTGCCATGATGGCATGGGTAAGCCTCAGCGCCTTCTCCGTTACTCTGCCAACAGCAATACTGCCTGCTGTTCAGTGCTCAAAGTCTGTTCCCCAGTCCGAACTCTACCATCCTGTTCCTTTCCCACTCACCTTGCACAACAGTGATTTTAAGAGTCATTGATATGTGATCCCTGGAGGAACCTAGATGGTGATACTGACTGAAATGACTGCAGGAAAAATAGTTAGATGAACAAATATGTTTTTATACCAAGATTCATTATTGAAAACATTATAAATACCTAATCATTACATATGCCTATATCTTTCTTTAGTCATTCTCAACATTTGATAATGGTGTTGTCAAACAGAAAGAACCTGGGTATTATAGTTTGACAGACCTGGATTTTCAATTTCTTTTCTCCTCTGTTCTACCCACACATTACTCTGAGTGTCAGTTTTGTCATCTTTAAAATGGTGTTTTGGGCTTTATCCAAAGAAGTCAGAAGACTCGAATAAGATCACATAAGTAGAAAAAGAATTCAAACTTAAACCTAAATTTCATAAATCCTAGTTCAAATTTTACTCTTTTAAAAGACCACATTATCAAGGAAAACAACAACAACAACAACAAAAGAAAGGAAAGTAGCATTGGGTTCGATTTACACACAAGTCTAACATGATTATTTGGTTTCCGGGCTTACAGCATGTTATAAACCACACGCTAGAAAGGAGGGGCATGGGGGACAAGTGGCAGGTGACAAATACATGGATAATACAAGAGATGGCAATGCAGCTATAAGAGAGAAAAGCTAGTGGAGAGGTATGAGCATGTATAATATAGAAGTAACTCTTCAGGGCCAGGCACAGTGGCTCATGCCGGTAATCTCAGCACTTTGGGAGGCTGAGGGAGGCAGATCACTTGAGGTCAGGATTTTGACACCAGGCTGGCTAACATGTTGAAAACCCATCTCTACTTAAAAAAAAAAAAAAATTAGCCAGGCATGGTGGCGCACACCTGTAATCCCAGGTACTTAAGAGGCTGAGGCAGGAGAATCACTTCAACCCAGGAGGTGGAGGTTGCAGTGAGCCAAGATTGCACCACTGCATTCCAGCCTGGGTGCCAGAGCAAGACTCCATCTCAAAAAAATTAAAAAATAATAATAAATAAATAAAATAAAAAACTTTTCTATATCTTCCATCAGTTTCTTAGAGCATCAAAATTACAACAAAATAACCTTTATAATTTAGCTGTTAGATCCAGAAGAACTAATAAGTCAGCTGATTTTCTTGATGGGCTACATGTTTGCTGTCATTTCCACAATAGTCTTCTCTGCAGTGATTGAGAACCTCCACCATGTCTAGGAGTGTCTGCAGTAGGATTCCCCCTTCTCCTACACTGCCGGGTGACTGTATGCTTTGTCTATGCCCATCCTTGCTGCTCTCCCTCCACTCTTGCTACCACCACCTCAAATATGCCAAGGCTTAGGGGAAGTGAATGTATCTTCACAATGTGGTGGGGCTTCCATTCCTGGGTGTAGGATATTAAGGACACCCTGATTATGAACTCAAGGATAACAAGAATAATAACAATAACAACAATAATCACATAAATTCTTCTTTAACACTTAATCTGTATAAGGCAATGTTCCAAGTACTTTTAGCATATTATGAATTAGACCTTTATATCAACTCTGTGAAGTAAACGATATTATTAAAATATCCATTTTACAGACAATGAAACAGAAGTAAGAAGGGGTTACCTTATTTGCCCCAAATCACACAGTTTGTAAGTGAAGGAGCCAGGATTTACACTCAGGCCTTCTGGCTCCACTCTCAATCCTTCAACAATTTTGACACAAAACAACTCAATGCTTTATCATTTAAAGTGATGTCAGCTGGTTATACAGTCTTACCCCCCCCCCCCATGCTACATCCTAATCACCCACCTTCCAATAAGTAGCTTAGTCATTTATCCTTTCTGAGCTTTGGCTTTCTCACTAGTGAAGTGAAGAGGACAGAGCAGAGGTTCTCAAGTATTCTTTCCAAATTGGTCATCCATGCTCCTTTGGCAGAGGAGCCTAGACCTTGGGGTCTTGCTGCATCCCCCTATGGCCTTCTCCTTTCTCCCTTTGTGGTGATGGGCAGAGGACGGGGTGGATGCAACTGCCCTCTAGTATTTTACACTTAGTGATATCTGAACAGTGATAATGCTTCCCTGGGGAAATACGCTGATTTCTAGAACAAGTCTCACATCCGTAATGTTTCTGCTCACTGGAAATATAATAAAAAAATAATCTGAGAGAAGGCACTTAGGTCTCCGTGTTTTTGCCCTGGGTTAGGTGCCTGGAAGAGCCAGTACTTGGGCTTCATTTCATCAGATGCCAGCCCAAACACTCTATGTGACACAAACATTATCACAGTTTATGGGGAACTGATAATGACAGCCAGAGTGTGATGTGCTGAAAAAACAAAACAAAACAAAACAAAAATAAATGAACTCATAGGCTGTGTGTCAGAAAAATTAAATCCCTGAATGTTCTCCCAGCCTGCAGCATATTGGTGACAATGTATTTGTTGATTAGGGGCACCGTCATACTGATATTCTGAAGAAGTATAGTTATAACTTGGAGTTGTGGGTTAAACTGTGTCTCCAAAAAGATATATTGAAGTCTTAATCCCTAGTGCTTGCAAATGTGGCCTTAGTTGGAAAGAGGATCTTTATAGATGGAATTGAATTAAGATAATGTCATTAGAATGCACCCTAACTCAAAATGATTAGTGTTCCTATAAGAAGAAAGAAACACCATGTGAAGACAGACACTGATGTGGTTTGGCTGTGTCCCCACCCAAATCTCATCTTGAATAGTAGTTCCCATAATCCCTACGTGTCATAGGAGGGACCCAGTAGGAAGGCATTGGGTCATGGGGGCAGTTTCCCCCATGCTGTTCTCGTGACAGTGAGTGAGTTCTCATGAGATCTGATGGTTCTATAAGGGCCATTGCCCCTCTTTGGTCTGCACTTCTATCTCCTGCTTCCATGTGAAGGATGTGTTTACTTCCCCTTCCACTATGATTTTGAGTTTCCCGAGGCCTTCCCAGGCATGTGGAACTGTGAGTCAATTAAACCTCTTTACTTTATAAATTACCTAGTCTCCAGTATTTCTTCCAAGCAGCATGAGAATGGACAAATACAGACACACAAGGAAAACACCATTTGATGACACAGGCAGAGATTAGAGTGATGCAGTTGCAAGTCAAAGAACACGAAAGGTGGATGGCACATAGCAGAAGTTATGAAGCGGCAAGGAAGGATTCTACAGAGTCTTCAGCAGGAACATGGCCCTGGCTTTATCATAGACTTCTAGCATTTAGAATAGGAAAAAAATAAGTCTTATTTTAAGCCACCCAGTTTGTGACACTTTGTTACAATAACCCTAGAAAACTAGTACATTTGGTGAACCCCATTCCCTCTTTCCATTCCTGGGTGATTACTTAAGCTTAAATCATTTCTCTTGCCTTTCATGTCTGTGGATTCAGGTAAGAGTTGTAGCCTGATGTTCCCACCATCAAAGTCCGATCAAGAGGCATAAAATGATCTGACTTAGCTAGTGCATTTGCTTACTGGTTTTCTTTTTAGCTCAAGTTTCTCTCCTGTTTATGTTTTATTTTGTTTTTAATTGACACATAATCATTGTGCATATTTATGGGGTAAAATGTGATGTTTCCATACCTATGGATATTGTATAATGATCAAATCTGGGCAATTACCATATCTATCACCTCCAACACTTATCATTCATTTGTGGTGAGAATATTCAAAATTCTCTCTTCTAGCTATTTTGAATGACACAATATATTATTGTTAACTATAGTCACCCTACTGTGCAACAGAACACCAGGACATCATTTGCAACAAAGGTAAACCTAGAGAGCATTATGTTAAATGAAATAAACCAAGCACAGAAGGACAAATACCTCAAGATCTCACTCATATATGGAATCTGAAAAGGTTGATCTTAGAATTACAGAGTAGTGTAATGATTACCAGAGTCCGGGGAGGGTAGGGGTGGTGGGGATGGGGAAGGTTGGTCAGCAAGTTCCTCTTCTTTTGTTTAATGTGAAATCGGTGCTGTTAAGTTTGGCTTTGATATGCCCAGAAACAGTAAAGGAAAGAGGAAAAAGTATACTTGTTGGGAGCAAATGGATGAGGAGAATCCCAGAGGGCATATAGCTCATGGGTAAAATGACTGCAGACGTGCTCCTTAACCACTTTGAGTCTCCGTTCCTTTATTTATAAAATGGGCATGATCAAGTCAACTTCACCTTTCTATGAGTTTTACAGTTCTTGCTTTAGAAAAACTTGCCTACTTTCAGGCATATTTTCTCAAAAGCAACATGGTATCAAAAAACAAAAAGGACTTCCTTCATCAAAAGAGATAATTTATTTTAAGGACATTATTTTCACTTGAACCTAAGTAAACCTGATGTCAATATGAGGCTTTTTCCATATGTAACCTGCCAAAAGCAATTGGAGAGGTTGCAGGAGCCATCTCTCTGTCTCCTCTCTCTCTCTGTCCCTCATTTGCTGTCATGATTCCTGGACTAGCCCCTGTCTCTCGACATTATATAGCCTTAGACAACACAGGATAGATAGTAGTATGAAGTGTGCAGCAGTGAGTCCACCAGTAGGATTGCTAGTAGGACTAGCCACCCTGTTTTCTCCTTGAACTGGACTACAACATGTTTTATCTTGTATCTTGCTCCAATCACAGCTGTTTTCATAGAAAAAGCATTTCTTGGGATGGACTTTTGTCTCAGTGGAGTAACACTCTTTCGTGAGGATAGCAGAAGTGGTAGGGACAGCCTAAGATTTTTTTTTTTTTTTTATTGTTTTGGTATTCTGTTTATGGAATGTTTGTTAGTACAGCAGGAGTGAGACTGGATAGAGTTGAAGGTGCTGAAAGGGTCAGATGGCAGAGCTTCATGGGGTATATCTCATCCTATGTTTGCTCAATTTGGCCCAAGTGAATGCCTAGAGTTTTGGTAGCCAAAACTCAAATAATGTAGGTTAAAACAGGCCAGTTGGCTCATCCTAAGAAGTGATGGAAGACTTCTGGCTCTATCTTTTCATGAGGCAAGAGGAACATCAGCTGGCAGAAAACAGTACAGTTCTGTTACCACCGATCTTTTGCTGTTGTTGGTTTCTCTCATCTCAAAAGAGAGTCTTATTATGTGTCTCACTTAAAATATTCTTTGTGGATTTCCAACAAAATCCTCTTAAGTTCTTGAATCCAAGAGTAGAACAGAAGAGGTGGTTTGCTTCCTATACTTCCTGAAACATCAGCTACTTTGATAAATATTTATTGAGCACTTATTCTGAGTGACACATTAAACAGCTAGATGTTACAGAGGATGCATCAATGAGGGAGACACAACTCTATTTCTCAGGGAAAGGGAACATTTCTGGGAAGTGAGTAGGAATAATCAATGAAGTATATACAAAAATAACTAGAACCAAGGCAGAGTGAGACAGGTGCCATGGAGGTCCACCCAGTGGTGACATCATACTGGGTTGGAACTTATCAAGCAACAGCTCATAGAGAAGTCTGCATTTGATAGGAAATAAAGATAAATGGGTAAGGTTTCACCTGACTGGGAACATAAAATTATGCAGATAAGACAAAGCATGGCTTAAATTTTGGCTCCATAGCCCATCCTTATCAAGCTAGTTCTGCGACCTACACCTAGGTTTCAGAACTGGGGCAGTGATACCACGGGAAAGCAGGTACGTGGAGTGTTTAACAAAATGGACTACAGATCACACAGAACTCGGTCTAAATTCTAACAGTGCCAATTACTATTATTTGGCTGTGAACAAATCCTTTGAATGTTCTATTTCTCAGTTTTCTTATTTGCAGTATCATGGTAATAACATCTGCTGCATATAATTGTTTTATATATTAAGACCATGTGCATAAAATACCCAATTTAGTGACTGGCACATTGTGAGAACACAATGTTAGTGCTATAAAAACTGTATATATTAAAGTAAACCCGCGGCTTTGGAAACAAGCCAATGGAGGATTGATCCAGGTCGTGCAAACTACTAGCTGTGCTTAATCTTGGGAAATTGGCTAATATTTTAAAATCTTGGTTTCATCACTGCTTCTTAGCACTAATGTGAGTATTAAATAATATATATAAAATACTTAACATTGTGACTAGAACATAGAATGGATTTAATATGTTTATTATTTGTATTGATGCTATTTAATACATGTCTTAGGCAAAGACAGAGATATAATTTGTTTTGATCTTGAAGTGAAATTTTGTAGAACGTGGGTGAGACTGTCAATGATTGCTGTCAGTGAAGAACCACATGTGCTTCCTTCCTGATTTTCCCCTTCTCGTTCTGCTCTGGGTACTCTGGCTTTCTTGTTTCCACATTGGAGCCTTCTGCTCCCTCTGTCCTGAATTCCCTTCTTCCAGGTCTGTTATCACTGGCTCCTTCTCATCTCTCTGATTTCAGGTGTGATGTTGCCTTCTCCCAGGGGCCTTCTCCAACCACACTACTCAAAGTGTGTCCGGAATTGGTGGGTCCTTGGTCTCGCTGACTTCAAGAATGAAGCTGCGGACCCTCGCAGTGAGTGTTACAGTTCTTAAAGATGGTGTATCCGGAGTTTGTTCCTTCTGATGTTCAGACATGTTTGGAGTTTCTTTCTTCAGGTGGGTTGGTGGTTTTGCTGGCCTCAGGAGTGAAGCTGCAGACATTCGCAGTAGCTGTTACAGCTCATAAAGACTAAAGACCGCTTGGACCCACAGAGTGAGCAGCAGCAAGATTTATTGTAAAGAGTGAAAGAACAAAGCTTCCACAGTGTGGAAGCAGATCAGACTGTGTCCGTTGCCACTGCTGGCTCAGGTGGCCTGCTTTTATTCTCTTATCTGGCCCCACCCACATCCTGCTGATTGGTCCATTTTTACAGAGAGCTGATTGGTCCGTTTTGACAGTGAGCTGATTGGTGCATTTACAAACCTTTAGCTAGACACAGAGTGTTTATTGGCGCATTTACAATCCTTTAGCTGGACACAAAAGTTCTCCAAGTCCCCTAGTGCGTTTACAAATCCTTAGCTAGACACAGAATGCTGATTGGTGCATTTACAATCCTTTAGCTAGACACAAAAGTTCTCCAAGTCCCCTACTCCATTAGCTAGATACAGAGTGCTGATTAGTGCATTTACAAACCTTTGGCTAGACACAGAGTGCTGATTGGTGCATTTACAATCCTTTAGCCAGACACAAAAGTTCTCCAAGTCCCCTACCCCATTAGCTAGACACAGAGCACTGATCAGTGCCTTTACAAACCTTTGGCTAGACACAGAATGCTGATTGGTGCGTTTACAAACTTAGCTAGACAGAGAGTGCTGATTGGTGCATTTACACACCTTTAGCTAGACCGAAAAGTTGTCCAGGCCCTCACCCGACCCAGAAGCCCAGCCGGCTTCACCTCTCAATGGCACGCTGCGGGACTTTGTGGCACCTAGCCGGGGCACTCCGGCAGCCCAGAGGGAGCTCGTCCCCTGATCAAGCCCAGCAGGTGCCGGCTGGTCCCTCGAAGTGGTGGGCCGCCTAGCCCGTGCCCACCCGGAACACACGCTGACCCACTCCGTAAACAGCCCCGGCTCCCGCCCGCGCCTCTCTCTCCATACCTCCCTGCCAGTAGAGGCAACTGGCTCTGGCCTCGACCAGCCCCAGAGAGGGGCCCCCACAGCACAGCGGTGGGCTGAAGGGCTCCTCCAGAGCGGATGCCGAGGCCAAGGAGGCGCAGAGAGCGAGCGAGGGCTGCTAGCATGTTGTCACGTTTCAAAAGTACCTCCTGCCCTTATTCTGGTTGTTTCCTCTCTAGCACTTATTGCTATTGGCAATTGACTATAATTTACCAATTCACGTAAATGCCTCCTCTCATTAGAATATGACATGCATGAGGACAAGGACCTTGTCTTAGCTGTTCTCTTTACAACCCTTTTTGAAACATAGGCACTTGGTAAATAAATAATAAATGAGTGAATGGATGACTTTGACACGATAAAGGAGACTATTTTAGCTAGTGCATTACATGAAGGTTGTTAGTTCCTTGGCTAAAATCAGAGTGCTGCAGAAAAACCTTCTACCACTGCATTCTAAACCAGGGAGACAGCACAAAGGTATTATGCAGAGCTTGTACCAAACAAGAGCTTACTCTCTTTAAGCTCAAGCATCCTCCGATCTAAATGTATCTATCTAAGCGTGTATTAGGGATTGCAACAGGAAGAGGTAAGTCTTGAGAACTTTGAACATTGAGCAATAATTATAAGCAGAAGAGATAGAGGCTCCATTGCCTCTGGTCTAAATTTTTTATTTATAGAAGGACGATTTTCATGCAAAATGGCCTGGGGTTTAGATGAGAATCAGTGGATGATGCATAAAATAAGACAACAAAGAAACAGGAATCCTCCTACATTCAGAACTGTGAAAATTCCCTTAGCCCTACCTGGCTAAAGTGCTTACCAGTTCCTCTGTAAGGAGGAACTAACTGCAACACGTAAGCTATGTATTTTGGTATGTAAATAAATGTCCGTCAGTCTTCACCTAATTCAAGTCCCAAGTAGAAGAAACTCATTTAACTTGAACCAGCACCAAAGTGACAAGAAGAGTCAAGATTCCAAAAACCACTGTAGCCAAAGCAGATAAGCAGCACCCTCTTGGAGAAATGTTTCCTCAACTAGGCTTGAAATTCTGCTCCGTGTGAGTCACATGTGGGTTACCAAACCTTAGAGCTTTCTTTCCACGGCTGGAACTCTCAAAAATGAACAGGCTCAAAGTTGTCCTTAGGCTGAGTAGGGGCAGTATGCAAGAATGTTTTTCTTCGTGGGTTTGCAGCGCCTGCCCTTTTAGCAGAAACCAGCAGCATTCACTTGGGCCATAAAGGCACCATTTGTCAAATTACTGTTCCAGTGAACTAAATAATACCCCTATGGACAGGAAAGTTAATCTTTTTCCAAAGAGCCCCATTTCTACCCAGGAAGTGGCTTATTTGCATTGCAGGAGCTGAGTCTGTGTTATTATGTTTCCACAGCAGCTGGGTGCATAGGTTAACCACATGGTGTGTTAACAACAATTTCTTTTCATCCTTTTAAAGTTACTTTCATTTCATTAGCTACCCCCTTGCTCTTTAATTATTCTCTGTTTAGGTTTTGTTGCTGCCATCATCAAATTTCTATCAGGGGAAAGGGCTGCTACCTTCAAGCCACTGTGTATAGCGTGCGCACACACACCCCCCTGCCCCCCTACACACACCCCGTATCTGTTCTTTATCACCATGCCTTTGAAAAGGCTCAGCTGTAACATGCTGATCTCTTTTTCTTCTCCCTTGTTTAGACCTTTGAATGTCATCTTCCTTCAGTTCTTGCACACGTCGTCACCCTGCTTACTCCCTATCAGCAGTCTCCCTAGAATGGCTGTCTCCCTTCTGGAATCTGTGAAATCACAATCCCCATGTAGCTTGTGCCTTTAATTAAATTCTAGTCCTCAACCCCGCCCCCCGCCCCCCCACCATGATTCACAGATACCCTGAAAAGTTCAACATTAATTAACCAGGGCTGTGCAGAGTCTCCAAGCTGGAATACTGGAAGAAGAAAGGTAGTAACATTGTAACATGTTAGGATTTTTAACAGTCCTGTGATGATGCTCTTGAGAAAGGTGTTTCAGATCCAGGAGGAAGTCATTCAAGTATAAGGAAGCTGAGCATTGTAAATGCTATAACAAGGCAGCATAGCATTATGTTTACTCTAAGAAAATTCAGTGTATTGTTGCTTTCTTTTTTTTCATTTGGGAATTATATATGGTCTCCATTTCTCCCTCTTTTACCCCAGCCCCAGCAACAAAGTAGAAGAAATCAAAATGATGCTAAAATAAATAATACCTTTGATACAAATTTGATCATTAAAAAAATTATCTGGGGACATTTATCTAAGATTAATATATTCATTAATCATCACCTTTAAATGCTCTAGATTTCTATTGCTTCTCAAAAATTCCAAAGGAAAAACTTTTTGGTGAACCAGAGAACCACTGCCCACTGGAAATAAGGTAGAGAAACGGTTCTAATTTGAACGATCACTGAATCTCTAAGATGAGAGAATTTAGTCGTTATTAAAATCAAAACACATCTGATGGGTGAATTCCTTCAATAACTCTGAAAAGTCGTGGCCCTTCCTTTGGCTTTAGTACATCCAGTGTTGGGGGACTCATTCTACTATGAAGAGATCACTCAAAATATAATTGTTAGAAATGCTTCTCTTTCACATGGTACAGTTTTCTGAAGTCTCACAGAACATGTCAACTGGCTCTTTTCCTGGGACTGTAAGATAAACTGTGCTGCCAGATCTTCCTTTTTCAGGTTAGTATTCAAGACTTTTAACCTAACTCTTGACTATGAACCTGATCTCAGGCACCATGTTGTTACAGCTAGCCATTCCCTAAGCAGAAGGCTTGGCTCTGCCAAGGTATTCTCGAGCTTTTGAAAGTGCCATAGAACATAATTCTTCTCCTCCTTTCCAATATCTGTCCTCACATGGACAAGCTATGCCTGGCTGGCAAAGGACCTGGGCTTAGTCAACGCCCCGCACTCTACAAATCCCCTGCTAAATCCAATCAGAAGTGTCTTCAAAATAGGTTGAATACAGATGTCACCTAGAGACACAGGTACTTTGAAGATCAACAGAATGGACATACTAGAATAAAGTAAATACTTTAAAAAATGTCATAGGAACTGTTAAGAGCAAACAATATAGATCTTAACTTGTGCCTAGCAAAAATCCTCAGGGTTAGAATTTGAAAGGTAAAAATCTCTCTATTCCACAAATGTAGACTATCAGAAAGAGAGAGGGAGGAGGAGGAGGATGAAAATTCAGTCCATTTGAATTGATCATATAAAACATGAGACTTTCGATTGCTTTTTAAATCCTCTCAACTGTCCTCTTACGAGGAAAAAAAAAGTGTCTTTCTATTCCAAGAATTTGCCTATTAACTTTCAATTATTTTTTATTCCAATGGAATCTCAGTCCTTATCTTTTTTATTAATAGATTGATTAAAAGGAAACCTTTTTTCATTTTAACTTTCTTTTATTTTCTAATATAGTAAGAAAGAGGCTGAAATTCAATTTGTTAAGTCTGCAATGAAATTTTACAATGCCACGTTAAGACTGCACATATACAGACACTATTTGTATTGAAAATGGTCACGCTATATACTATAAAAAAGTAAGACACATTATTTTTGACTACCATCTCTTATCTGCTATATCTCAGCACCCACCCCAGAAGCTTTAAATAGCTCATTTAATCCTCTAGCAACCTGATGAGTTAGTTACCATCACTTGAACTTTAAAGATGAGATTCCTTGGGGCTAATAACCATACCCAGTGTCACACGGCCAGTAGCAAGTGATATAATCTGGATGTGACTCAGTTCTTTCTGATATTCATTGAATGAGTTATTAAACTGATACAGAGATGAATGAATGAAGGCTTTGGTAGCTAATGACAGATAACACAAATTCAGAAATGTATCAAGCAATAATAATGAATAAGGTTATCATTTTCCAACCTGCTCTACATTCAGAGATGGATGGATGGCTTATTCGTTCTTGTTCTTCTTTTGGGGTGGGGCTGGAATGTACCAAGATAGAACTCAATAGCTGAGGATCTCAATGAAACCAAAGGGAAGAAAGGATAAGCAGAGGTACACTAGGAAGCAAACAGTCCAGAATAGCAAAGATGTCTATGGTAAAGTTTCAGTCCATGCCCCAATTCCCCTGGTTCTTAGTAGGCAACTTGTTATTGATAATATTGCTGACTTGGCATTATCTGGTGATCTAGAGGATATTTGCCAGAACTGCCATAAACATTTTGTAATTTTTAGCAAGTCCTGTATTTCTATCGCTATCCAACTGGTCACAAATTCATCTCAAGGAAAAGCTATGGAAAGTCATAAATTGCCATCTGAAAAACTAAAACACTTAGAGTTACCAAAGGAGAGGTGCTTCTAACTAACTCATATGTCTTTTTCTAACCTGTCATATTGATAGAGAATTTAACTAAGGCCATCATTCTTCCTATTTCTCACCTGATATTTCTGATCAGAAAGCTACCTGTAAAATCCAGAGGGTCTGATCATGGGCCAGTCCAACATATTAATCATAGCTGTCTTTCTACCACTTTGTATTGGTTCCCCTTTCTTTATTTCTATGTAAAATAATAATCCTTAAACATGACTGGGATAGAAATAATACTGTATTTGGATAATCTGGAAACCTTGGAAGGAAAGGGTACTATTAGGGCTAATCGCACGGAGAAATCTTGAATTTGTAAACCCTCAAGGCAAGTGGCTAGTTCACAAAGAGGTGGTAAGATGTAAAGAGATGAAACTGAATGAAGGATAACTTCTGCCAAAAATAAGCAATGAATCAATAAAAGCAAATGTCATATTTCATTCTCTTCAACACTGAAAATTTTACAACCTGTTTATCTGCAGAATAAGAGTTTTTGATCTAAAGATGTGAGAAAATGTGGGTTCATGGAGGTGTTTGCCATATTTTCGTTTCTCTTCTTGAGCATGGGGAGAAAATTTAAAACTATGTTGAGTATTAGAAATGATGAGAAATAATGAGGGTTATTTCAGTGGTTAAAAAAAGAACGACTATGAAGACATGAACCAGTGAATGAAGAGGTATGACTGAGACCCACCATGGTCCCAGGAGATACCTCCAGGCATCTGGAGGGGAGGATCCAGGTCCCAGATTGACTTGAAGATCTAGCTCTGACTCTTCCTTCTTTTTAAGACTAAATAATATGCCATTTAGTATGTATATCTACCACAATGTCTTTATTCCTTTAGCATGAGAAGAAAATTGAAAATTACTTTGAGAACTAGAAAAAATGAACATGTGGGTTATTTTAGTGGTAAAAAAAATAAAGTAGGAAAATGACTATAAAGACGTGAACCAACTACCAAGGGATGTTTGGGTTGTTTCCATATCTTAGCTATTGTAAAAAATACAACAAAGAACAGACAGCTCTATGGGGTGCTAATTTTATTTCCTCTGGGTGTATACCCAGAAGAACAATTGCTGGATAATATGGTAGTTCTCATTTTAATTGTTTGAGGAGAAGCTATTCGGATGTTATAATGACTGCACCAATTTATATCCCACTAACAGTGTACAGGCATTCCCTGAACTTCACTCTATATTTTATTTCCCAAATGAGATGGAAGTACATGGAAAAAAGTAGTAGTCAAGCCAGTTTAGTCTTCACATCCTAAATCACCCATCTCTGAAACCTCTCCAGATTACCTTTTCCCCCCATGTGGATCTGAATAAGCTCCTTTATTCCCAGTTGTCCTATATGTATCCAGTTTTATAGACACAGCTTCTGTAAAGGACACTGTTGTCTTACACCAAAGTAGAGCAGTTAAGAACTCAGGGTTTGCACCTTTCCAGCTCTGTAGACTTGGGCTGGTAACTGAGCCTCTTTTACCCGTAGTTTCTTTATCTAGAAAACAGGAGTGGTGCATGTCTCATAGGATTGGTGTAAGGATTAAATGAATTGTAACTAGAAAATTGTTGGGAAATACCAAATATAATTATATAATTACTAGCCTCTGTAGGTATAAACAGTTTAATTACTTATAAGTTTACATGTCTGCATATATTAAAGAGGGCAAGACTTAGATTGTAGTTCATTTTCATGTCTCTGTAACACAGCACTCTGTTTAGTAGTTCCATAAGTAGTGACTGAATGAATGTACAAGTGAATGAATAATCATCTCAAGTCTATCATTTCTCAAAGAAAATTTCCCTATAGAGTTCTTTCTTCTTTAGGGGGTTTTTAAGATGGTCCCAGTGCAAATGCAACAACATGATTGGACCCAGAAGAAATTCTGCTAAGTGAAATAAGCCAGACACAGCAAGAAAAGTATTGTAGAGGCCAGGAGCAGTGGCTCGCACCTATAATTCCAGCATTTTGGGAGGCTGAGGTGGGAGAATCACTTGAGCTCAGGAGTTCGAGACCAACTGGAAAACATAGTGGGACCTCGTCTCTACAACAAACAAACAACAATAACAAAAACAAACAATTAGCGGGGTGTGGTGGTGCATGCCTGTAGTCTTAGCTACTAAGGACAGTGGTGTGACGGAATCCCTGGAGCCTGGGAAGTTGAGGTTGCAGTGAGCTGGAATCATGCGACTGCACTCCAGCCTGGGCAACAGTGTGAGATCTTGTTTCAAAGAAAGAAGGGAAGGGAAGGGAAGAGGAGGGGAGGGGAGGGGAGAGGAGGGGAGGGGAGGGGAGAGGAGGGAGAGAAAGAAAGACTGAGTTTGATCTCACTCATAAGTGGACACTAATAAAAAGTCAAATATATAGTAACACAGAGTAGAAAGTTGGTTACCAGATGCAGTGGAAGAGGAGATGGGGAGATGTAGGTTAAAGGGTACAAAGTTACAATTATATAGAATGAATATCTAGAGACTTAAGGTCCAGCATGACAACTACAGTTAATACTACTATATTGTATAATGGAAATTTGCTAAGAGAGTAGATTTTTCTGTGCCATTATGACAACAAAGGTAACTGAGATGACAGATATGTTAATTTTCTTAGCCCTACTAGTAATTTCACTATGTATACATATATAGAGACACCTTAAATGTATATCTTAAATATATACAATAAAAAAGCTGACCTATACCATGAGTCCATAGAGAAACTACAAATAGAAACATTTTTCTCTTGCCACTCTTTGGTCTTCCTGTGAACCAATGGAAAGATATCATGTTGATACCTTGAAAATGGAACTGATAATAGGCTTAGAAGAAACAATTTAGGTCATGTATTTCTAGAGCTCCCTGTGAGGGGACAGTAACGTGGCTCTTTGGTGTCTTTTGAATTTTTAATGTTGATCAGTGGCTTAGCCATGTGGGAAGTGTAACATCTGCAGTATCACCTGCTCCCCACCCAGGAGGAATGCAATCATTTCTTGTGGGTTATGGTGTCGACCAAAGGCAGTCTTTATCTTTAATAAATGAACAGGCCGGGTGCGGTGGCTCAAGCCTGTAATCCCAGCACTTTGGGAGGCCGAGACTGGCGGATCACGAGGTCAGGAGATCGAGACCATCCTGGCTAACACGGTGAAACCCCGTCTCTACTTTAAAAAAAAAAAAAAAAAAAAAAAAATGCAAAAAACTAGCCGGGCGAGGTGGCGGGCGCCTTTAGTCCCAGCTACTCGGGAGGCTGAGGCAGGAGAATGGCGTGAACCCGGGAGGCGGAGCTTGCAGTGAGCTGAGATCCGGCCACTGCACTCCAGCCTGGGTGACAGAGTGAGACTCCACCTCAAAATAAATAAATAAATAAACAAACAAACAAACAAACAAACAGTGGTCATGAAGGGAGGCTAAGCTTCTAGGTGAAATCATCTGTAGGTGAGACATAGAATCTTCTCTTACACCTTTCCAAGAGGAAGGGAAAAGACAATGGTAGTGGAAGAAGAATCATTAACAAATACAATCAGTAAAACTGAAACACTCTAATATTCTACAATTTAACAACAACAACAACAACAAAACAGGAGCTAAGGGCTCAATAATTTCTTTCATGGTTTCTAGAATATGAAAAAAATGTAAATTCTAAGTGAAACAAATTATGAGTTTCTTTCAATCTTTTTGAGGGAGTCAAAAGATATTAGAAATGGCAGTTAATGGGTGATAGGCTAGTAGTTCAGAATTAAATATCCTGAATGAAATCTGCAGGCAAACGAGTTGTCATTTCTTTAAAAGCAATCGTTTGCATTTTCCTGTAAAATATGTAAAGTTACTGTTGAGTATATTGTGTCAACTATGATGATAGCTTAGAAGCAGAATTTAACATTAGGTCCAGAACACCATCCCATGCTCATATTCAATTGCATGTAGTTGAATAGGAATTGCATTCACAAGATGGGAAATCCCTGTACCAACTTCTCTTTCTTCTCTCCAAGTAGATAAACGAAGTCTCTACAGCTGCTATGCCTTAAACTGAGTTGATGTGCTGAATTTAATTAGGTTGTAAGAATGGAAACTAAACCAGATAATTGACTAAATATAAATGGAATAAAGGCATTTCCATCCCAAAATGTGTTCCTAGAAAACACAGAGTAAGACAAATTGTGGCCAAAGAGGGTAAACATGTGTTCATATGCTGCTGTATTCATCTGCTCAAACCTGCTCTGCAGCTGTAAAAGGCATTTGCACGGTATGGGGATGGTGAACTGATGGCATTTCCTTAGGAAAGAGTGGATGCATTCCAGATCTTTGTCTCAAATATAGCAGGGACAGAAGGAGTAAACAGTTTCCCTGGTCACAGAATAGAGACTAAGAAAATAGATTCCTAAGTACCACCTAGATTTCTAATATCATAGTATTTGCCAACATCACTTAAAATTATTGAATTTCCTGGCAAATATTCAGAAGTCTGTTATTTCACTATTCTTACATAAAAGATCAGATAATAAATAATAATAATGAAATAATAATAAACTAAGTAATAGGCCGGGTGTGGTGGCTCACGCCTGTCATCCCAGCACTTTGGAAGGCCAAGGAGGGTGAATCATGAAGTCAGGAGATTGAGACCATCCTGGCTAACACAGTGAAACCCCATCTCTACTAAAAACACAAAAAGTTAGCCGGGCGTGGTGGTGCACACCTGTAGTCCCAGCTCCTCAGGAGGCTGAGGCAGGAGAATCCCTTGAACCTGGGAGGCGGAGGTTGCGGTGAGCCGAGATCGCTCCAGCCTGGGTTACAGAGTGAGACGATCTCAAACAAAATAAATAAATAATAAAATAAATAAAATAAATAATAATAGACAAGTAGTATCTGGGCTCTCACTAACTCCCAGATCCTGTGCTAACTACTTTACATATCTTCACTCATTTAACCTTTCATTGACCCTGTCATATAGGTACAATAATTATCTACATTCCATGAATGAAAAGATTGAAGTTTAGGAAGGTTAAGAAATGCCTAAAGCCATGGAGTTAGCAAGTGATAATACATTTTATATAAACCACCTATGAAGTTCTTGACCAACAGTTCTAAAAGATTCTTCAGGTTTTACTTGCTTCTGAGTCTGGCAGCTTTTTCCACTGACAAAACGATCGCTTCTACCACTAACATTAATAGGTCAGAAATATTCATCTGTGCAAATCCACGTCACATGTTTCAGATGAGAAGTGCCATGGTACCCTGTGCTAATTATGGCCTCTTCTGCATGGACTATGAGCTAAACCATAACCCCAAATCCCTTCGTGTTGTTCTGACATCACCTAGTAGTATACTGGGACAGTGTGGAGAATGATGATGTTCCTCAGCCCTAATGCAGTATTCCAGCCCAGTGCCTCTCAATCGGCATACAGTGCCTCTAACGTTCTTGCCAGAACACAGTCTCTTACCCAGTTAAGTTTGGAGAGGGGCTTGAAATTCTGCTTTTGAAACAAATATTCATGGGATCGCCATGCTGCTGGTCAGAGAACCATACTTTAAGTAGAAAGGTTCAGAAAGACCTGGATGTAGCCAACTGTGAATTGATCCATTACTTGAGCAGCAAGCACTGTAACTGAGAAAGCTGTGGGATTAAGCCAAATCCTATTTTTGTCATGCTATAAATAATTTGTTTTTCCTAATTGGTAAATTGGGTCTCAAGAGCAACTGCTGCTCAGGCTACAGAAAATGCTCATTGTTCAAAGTCATTCCGATTTACCCATAGTGGAGAAAGTAAGCAACAGGTCTGTGCACAGAAGAAAGATACAAGGCTGGTCCTGGCTATTCCCTCCCAAGAGTCTGTCCCTTCAGGTTTGAGTCAAGAACATAACAATTATACAGATTCAAGAGTCTACAAACTGGCTTAGCAAATTGCACAAGTCTAAGAATAACATGTAATATGTAAAGAAAACCCCATCACTTACGTCTGGCAAAGGACTCATAAAGTTCTCACTTTTCTCTACTGGCACCTTTTCCACTGTATATACATCCTTCTTATAGAAACAATACCCCAAAATGGTATGTAGCTGTTCACATCTTTATCTTTGTATTGACACTTACCTCTTTGAAATTGAGGGTTGCATCTTATTCAAATGTGTAACTAGAAAACTGCCAGCATAGTTGGCTGCTGATTAGTAATTATGTTATTTACAATAACAGATGCTTTTGGCTATTCTTTTCTTGTACCTAGTCTTGGGCTAAATGCTTAATTGTCATCATTTCAGTTTACTCACAAAAATAACTATTATTATAATGTAGACAAGGAAACTAATCCTGACATTACTTGTTTTACTAGATTATCTGTAGTATTTTGACAGTGTTGATCACTCCTTAGCCCCAGAAATGCTCTTTTCTCTGCGGGTTACACTTTCTGGCCTTTGCTCTTCTTTAGTTGAACCTTTCTTTTTCTTACTGTGTCTTTACTTTTCTCCTCCTACTTCCTAAATGTAGATCTCCCCCAAAGTCTGAGTGTTACCCTTCAACTTTTGTCTCTGTCTACATATCTTATTCCCTTCAGGTCTCATCCATTCTCCAGACTTCGAGTATTTCCTCCATGAGAAGTTCTCCCAAATCTCTTTCTCTGTCTCTTACTTGGCCTTTGACTCCAATGCTACATATCCAACTGCCTCCGAAGTATCTCTGCTTGCCTGTTTATCATCCCAAACATTAGAAAACCCCTCATTTTCTCTTTCCTCTAAAGTCAGTTCCCTCTACATGAATTATCCACTTTGAGATATAAAATCATCAATTTTCCATTCATTCAGGCATAAATTATCTTCCTTCCAAGGTCTATTCAGCCATGCTGCCAGGGAGGTTCTTCCTTTAAAATGTCATCATCTTTTTACTGCACTCCAATGCCACTACCTTATGGTGTGTATAACCTCAGAGAACTAGCATCCTAATTTCCCTTCACACTCACCCTGTTCTCATCCATCTTTGCTCATGTTCTTACATACTTTCCCATGGAGTCACATTTCTACTTAAAACACATGCATGGTTTCACATCACCAGGAAGACAAGTACTTGACATCAAAATACCCCAACAATCCAAATCTTTTTATTATATCATCAGTGTTTACATTCAATTTTTTTCAATATGCTTGTTATATTAAAGCGTTATTACTAACTACCATTCTATAACCCTTCTATTTCAGCCATATACATCATTCTCTGGACACTCCTTATACTGTCTGATTTCTTTCTGGAAATTATTCAATTGTGCCCCATATATATCCACATTTCTTCTTGGTTTATCCCCTTCTATTTATTCTTTGAAACCCAGCTAATGCCAAGCTAACTTTGTAAAGACTTCTGGAGCCAACTCCAGATGCAAGTAGGCCTTGCCTCCCAAGAATATTTAAGACAATAACTTCCTTTCAGAGGTGTACATCCAAATCACTTCGTAGAGCTTTTTGAAAATAAAAACACATGGTCCCCATGTCAGAACTAAGGAGCGTAGTTTCTGTGAATAACTTAAAAACCCACAGACCACTCAGATGGGCACTCATGATTAAGAAACTTTATAAAGACATTTATCTTTTCATGCATATGGTACTTGCTTTATCAGTAGACTGGGAGAGTTTCGAGGGCAAGAATTATGAACCTGTATTTAGTATCTCTTAGGCACCTACAAGACTGCCTGACATAGCAGAAGAATAAATATTTTATGGTTGATTCACTTTTATGAATACTGTATTCCATGTAATTCTGAGGAAAAATCATATGAGAAGACACAAATTCTGATTGTTATGACTTTGAGATGGTCCCTAAATAAGGAAAATGCTAAAAGAAGGTGTTTAATATAGGCACGATTAACTAGCAGTAGTTAATTCCTTTGGATAGTTTTGGGTTTTGACATCACATAAAATCTCATGGTCAGAAGCTTGACAAAAACAAGCAAGGGGTAAAGGACTCCCTACTATTCAACAAATATTGCTGGCATAACTAGCTGGCCATATGCAGAAGATTGAAACTGGACCCCTACACCTCTCACCATATACAAATATTATTCAAGATAGATTAAAAACTTAAATGTGAAACCTAAAAATCATAAAAATCCTAGAAGAAAACCTAGGAAATACCATTTAGAATGTTGGCCTTGGCAAAGAATGTACAACTAAATCTCCAAAAGCAATTGCCACAAAAACAAAAATTGGTAAGTGGGACCTGATTAAACGAAAGACCTTTTGCACAGCAAAAGAAACTGTCAATAGAGTAAGCAGATAACCTATAGAATGGGAGAAAGTATTTGTAAACATTGCATTTAACAAAGGTCTAATATCTAGAATCCATAAGAAACTTAAACAATTCAACAAAAAATCAAATAACTCCATTAAAAATAGGCAAAGAATATGAACAGACACTTCTCAAAAGAAGACATACATGCAGCCAGCAATTATATGAAAAAGTGGTCAATATCACTAATTAGAGAAATGCAAATCAAAACTACAATGAGATATCATCTCATACCAGTCAGAACAGCTATTACTAAAAAGTGAAAAACAAACAAACAAACAAAAACAGATGTTGGAAAGGTTGCAGAGGAAAGGGAATGCTACACTGTTGGTGAGAATCTACATTAGTTCAGACACTGTTGAAAGCCGTTTGAAGATTTCCAAAAGAACTTAAAATGGTATTACCATTCGACTCAGCAATTCCATTACTCGGTTTATACCCAAAGGAATACAAGTTATTTTACCAAAAAAGATTCATGCACTTGTATGTTCATTGCAGCACTATTCACAATAGCAAAGACATACAATGAACCTAGGTGCCCATCAATGGTGGATTGGATTAAAAAAATGTGGTACATGTATACCATGGAATACTACACAGCCACAGAAAAGAAAAGTGAATGAAATTATGTTCTTTTCAGTAACATGGATGCACCTGGAGGCAATTACCCTAAGTGAATTGATGTAGGAACAGAAAACCAAATACCACATATTCTCACTTGTAATTGCAAGTTAAACAATGAGTACTCACTAACATAACTATGTCAACAATAGACACTGGGGACTATGAGAGGGGGAGGGAAGGGTTGAGGTTTGAAAACCTAACTATTGACTACTATGCTCACTACCTGGGTGAGCGGATCATTCTTACACCAAATTTCAGTAGCATACAATCTATCCATGTAACAAACCTCCCGAGTCTAAAATAAGCATTAAAAATATATAAAATGACCATCCATAATAAATAAATGAGTCTTATGGTCAGAAATATTGCTGGTAAACAGGAATATTATCTTACTTCTGCAAAATTAATCTTCAAAATTCATCAGAGACTACAAAGAAGTCTTCAATATTAAAAACCCAAGTAAACAGCAGAAAGTAAAAACTTCAATCAGTAGAAGAAAGCAATAAGGCTTTCATTTTCTTTCTCTTCCTAAGCCAAAGGAGTGTCATTTTCACTAGGCAGATCTTCATAAGCATGTTTTTTTTTTTTTTTGCTGCTATTCAGCTGCTATCTCTGAATCCAAAATTAAAAATGACAGTAATAATAATAATGGAGTCAGTGTTTTTATAATACTCAGTTCTCAAATTCCAGAAAACCTAGTTGATGTTATTTCCTAACCTGCAGTCAGTAAACAGGAGATTGACCAACATCACTTTGACAGTCTCATTCTTCACCTTTACTTCATTGTCTCTTTCGACATCCCTTTCTCAAACGCAACTAGTTTTAGTCACATTCAAGTTAGGGAAAGACTCATCAGTGAGTGAAGTAGGAATTATTGCTTTTAACCTAAGATGTAAGATTAGAATGTGGGTCTGTGTTTCTGCTAGTGGTCAGTTTTGTACATCTTCTCTATTCTTGATATTTGCCATTGACTACAGAAGACATAATATCTTAAATATATACATTTAATGCTTCAAAGTTTTATATTATTCCTTAACTGCTCTCTTGAAATTTAGTGGAATTTAGGAATGCAAAATGAATTCGCTTCTAAAAAGATGGTGAGATAATTGGTTAATCCTACTGCATATTTCTATGTGTGTATTGATGCATCCTTTTGAAAAGCCATTGGGGAATAAGCGTCAAACAAGTTAAATTTTATTAATACCATTGAACCAGTGATTCTACCTCTGAATGTATTCTACAGGCATACAACCCAGGCAACAAACGCTCTTTATACAAAATTTTTTATTGTTTCATTTTGGTATATCCTTGAGACAGAAAACTTCCTTTAGCAGAGAGCAATTCCTGGAGTGGACCTAGTTGAGACCAGTCAGTTACCAGCACTCCCAGCAGGTTGGGGAGTGAGTATGTGGGTCCCAGGTTTAATTGGGATGGATCCAGGCAATGCACCACAGTATCCCGATGTCAGCTACTACTTGAGGGCACATGGAAATGGGTGGTATGAATTTAGCTCCGTAACAAACTAAGTGATATGACACAAGTCTCTCCAATTTCTCTAGATGTTACTTTCCTCATCTATAAAAGAAGGAGTTAGACTATCCAACAGTAAATTCTCTAATCTTCTACTCTTCACTGATATTCAGGTCTATGAATTTCAATGGCAGATCCCCATTGAACCCATGGAATACATGGACACTTCACAGACATTTCTCAAGATTACCAAATCCCTTAACTCATTCTATTTTTTTAAACTTTCATTTCAGGTTCAGGGGTACATGTGCAGGTTTGGTATATACGTAAATTGCATGTCATGGGGTTTTGGTGTACAGATTATTTTGTCACCCAGGTAATAAGCATAGTACTCCATAGGTAGTTTCTTTATCCTCTCCCGCTTTATTCCAAGTTTTAAATTCTTCCTTCTTGAGCTTGTTCTCCATTAACCCTGATCTCTCTTTTTCTTCACTGACCCTTTTTCCTTGCCTCCTAATTCAAGATACTCCGTGAGACTGGAAACAGGGAAAAGCAGTCAGAAGAGTAGATGCACCAATTCTTCTCCCCACCCATCCTTTCTGTCTATCACCTAGTTGTGTCAAATGTACCCCTTAAAGATTTTCCACACATATCCTCTCTTCTTCACTCCAGCTGTTGCTCCCATGCTCCAACCTGTCTTCCATCACCCCCTCCCTGGATTACTGTGAAAGCCATGTAGTTAATTTTCCAGGCTCCAGTTCTGGCTTCCTTCCAATCAATCCTTCTGTTTCCACAGCAATATTTCTAAAATGCAAATCTGACCTTGTCAGTTCTTTTCAAGAGCTCCCCATTGTCAATTGATTAACTCTAACTTCCTTGGTGTGACTAGTATGACTCTCAATGATCAAGTTCTGTATTCCCTACTCATCCTTCACTTCTTCATACTGTGGGGTATGAATTCATGCTCTCTTCCTTACTAGCTATGAGTTAGTTATCCTCTCCATGCCTCATTCTTAAGATGGGAATAATACCTCATAGAATCACTATAAAGATTAACTGTTTAATACATTGATATGGTTTGGATGTGTCCCCACCCAAATCTCATCTTGAATTGTAGTTCCCATAATCCCCACGTATTGTGGGAGGAACCCAGTGGGACATGATTGGATCATAGGGAGCCCAATGCTGTTCTTGTGATAGTGAGCGAGTTCTCATGCGATTTGATGGTTCTATAAGGGGCTTCTCCCCCCTTCACTCTGCATTTCCCTCTCCTGCCGCCATGTGAAGGATGTGTTTGTTTCCCCTTCCACCATGATTGTAAGTTTCCTGAGGCCCCCCCAGCCATGTAGAACTGTGAGTCAATTAAACTTCTTTTCTTTATAAATTACCCAGTCTTAGAGTTTTTTATAGCAGTGTGAAAATGGACTAATACATACATACAGTACGCTTCCAAAAAGGACAAGCAAAATTGAACTCTCAATCAAAGTTGGCTATTATTATCATGTTTTCTAAAATGACTTTCTCTACTATGTCTAATGAACTCCTAGTCAACCTTAATCAGCCATCTCAAGTGTTAAATTTTCTGGTAGGAATTTGGTGAATATCTCAGTACTCTTCTCCCACTGCAATATCTTCTAAATCACCTAGGTACCTTGAAGATGCATTTATCATTATGCATTATACAGTGCATTACATTTATTTCTTTACATTTTTGTCTTCCCATGTACATATTCTCTAAGCTCCTTCAGGCGGACAGTAGAAACTCCCAAACTCTCAATCAGAGTCCACAGAATGTATTAGTCAACTGTCACTAAGGGCTAATCTCTTGTTATCTTTAGGTAAAACACTGTGATGGCCCTGGAGATCCATTGTCACTGCACTCCTAATTGCTTTGAATGGAGTGAGGCACTGTGGGACTCAGTCTGTCATCTTCCAAAAGAGAACACCCAGTCTAGTTTTAATACCTCCACTTCACTCTCATGGACCACTTGCTGTTGTTATTTTTTCCTTTTTGGCCTGCAAGTGACTACAATATTTCAATACCTCACTAGGCAGCTGCAGCTTTGGAAAGGAACTCACTTTATCGAAGAGCAGCCTGATAGGGCAGTTAGGAAAGAGTCATGTGAGTAGATGCCAGGGATTCTGGTAATGAAATCCCGCCAGTTTGTTTTGGAAATAGAATACAATCTGCTTGCTGTGAGTATTTAATGTAACATTTTGCTGGGCACAGGAGAAGCAATTAGGCTGCTGAAAATTCAGTTCACGTTCCCTATAATTCAATAGTGACCACTGTTAGCAGTGCAAGATGTGACAGGATTGATAATTAATTTTGCATGAAATCAGTGTAATAAGAGAGAGAGAAAAGCAAGGAGGCAGTAGAAGAGGGAAGGGAGGGGATCTATATTCAGCGGTAGATCAAATGTTACTTCCAAAGATCTGATCATAACTTCTGCAGAGCCAGCTTCTGGGTAGAAGAACAATCCAGTCAAAATCCAATACTGAAAATGAGTTTCCATACTTCACACAGAAAAAAACAAAGTTCATGAAAGCCATCTTTGGCCATGTGCTCTCTTCCTTCAGCTACAAACTAATTGGGCTTTGTTTACATTGATAAATAGGTGAACAGTAAGCTTATCTAAGGCCAGTAACAAATGCTGAGCCTTCTCTTCCTTTTGTGCTTCTCGAACGAAATTCTTATTTCAAACACTTTGCATATGTGTGTTCTATCTCAACAGAACCATCACAGAGCTGAACTACCTTGAAGTATCTCTTATCTGTTCATTCTGTTTTCTCTCAGATTTCAAAACTGACAATTTTGGAGGATTTACTGCTTTCCAAAGTTTCTAACAACCATAGCAGATAACTGTGCTAGTAGTCAGATAATTGGACATGATCTGCTATTGGAAAACAAAGCATGGACCTTTTCATACTGATATTCATCTATCCATCCATCTATCCGTAAAAATGCCAGTATTGGAAGAAAAAAGTGATTCCAACTAAGTCTAATGCTGGATTTACCACACTGTGGTGTGGTAGAGGCATCACCAGCTACCAACTTCTAGCATATTTCAGCCATGGTTTAGTGTGTTTCCTGCTAAGCTAAAATGAAAGGCTGACTTAGACAGAATGGTTTCTGATTTATCTTTGTCCCTAGGAGCTAGGCAATGTGAACCTGACTAGCTCTTGGTGGGCAAAAGGTAGTTAACACATACCGGGTGAAATAAGTAAGCATGTGTGTGCATTGGTTAGTGAGCCAGTTAGTTAAGTCTTTTAGGATTTGGTAGTATTTGGGATCATATGGAATTTTAAAAGATCTTTGGCAACACCCAATCATTGGTACAATTCTTGTCAATTACTTGTTATAAGAGAACCTAATGCTAATGTGAGTATTCTATTTGCTACTTGAAGTTAAGAAGTGGTTTGGCTAAACAACGCAAAACAAGGACAGGGTCTGAGGAGCTGGAAATGTACTTTGTGATGCTTGGGATATTCATAGATAGGAGAGAGGCAGCTTGGAATTAAGCTTTTTCCTCGTAGAGGCAGAATCATTGATCGAGATCTGAGCAAATCTTACATATATACCAATTAAAAATTGTACTCACTGTGACAATGATAACATAAAATAGTGGCATAAATGCCCCAAATTTTATCCTTTCACATTTAAACAGTTTAAGCAGTATAGTTGAAGGCTGATTCAGAAATTTCATCTGAGACTTCTATATTTTTTAACTTTGTGTTCTGGCACTCTTTATCATAACTTCCATCTTTAAGGTTACCTTATGATTAAATAGGCTTCTGAAGATCCAACCACTACATTCATAGTACGGGCAGCAAGAAGGACAAAGGATGTCCTCTGCACCGTAGTCAGATGCCTTTAAGCGGTCTTTCTGTATGTGCCACTCAACACTTTTGCATACCTGATACTTGTCAAACTTATAGCAACATACCAGCTTGACTGTTAGAAAAGGTAAGAAATGTTTTATTTTCTTTCTTAAAAAACTAAGGCAGGGATATTGCCAATAAAATTGTAGATTTGGTTCATTTTAGCATTTTATTTTTATTTAAAAATTATGATTATTTTAGAGATAGGATTTTGCTCTGTCATTTAGGCTGCAGTGCAGTGGCTTGATCCTAGTTCACCGCAGCCTTGAACTCCTGGCTCAAGCGATCCACCTCAGCCTCCTGAGTAGCTGGGACTACAGGCATGTGCCACCACACTGGGCTAATTTTAAAATTGTTATGTAGAGATGCAGGCCTCACTATGTTGCCCAGGCTGGTCTCAAACTCCTGGCCCCAAGCAATTCTCTTGCTTCAGCCTCCTAAAATGCTATGATTACAGGCTTGAGTCACGGTGGCTTGTTGGGGATTTGTTAATAAGAAAAAGAGACAATGGATTTTCATGGGAATTGGCAGTTTCTTTGACATGATTACAGAAAGTTTGCCCCCCGCCTTTCCATCAGTTTGCCACCCTTTGGCTGACTGTCCTTTCCCCTGGACTTTCTAGTCACCAGCAAAAAGATCACTGTACTGCAGAGGAAGGATATGTCCCTGGAGCAGCTCCTTATCCACTAGAAGTGGGTTAGCCAGAGACACCTGACCAGCTCTTCAGGGTCTGAGAGTCCTCATGTACTATTCACTGCCCTGGTTCAACTGCTGAACCAATGAATTTCTTCCGAACACTCACAAATGATTCAAAAACCATAAATATAGGTGATAATAGTAACAGAGTGAAATACAAACAAAGACTGCAAAGAAGGGGAAAACATCTAGAATCTTTATGTTTCTGAGACTATAATTTACTAGGCATCGACACTGGCATTGATTTATGTGAATTTCTGATGCTTCTGTGGATTCAGACAAATCCAAATAATAGCATCACAGTTCACTGTCTTATTACCATAGCACATTATATATTTTTCACAGCTCACTTTGATTTGCTATATGTTAACTAGACAGAAAATTTCCTAATTGCCTCAATAATTAATGTCAAAGAAATGACAACAGTACTATTTATTCATTACTTAGTATATTCCATGTATTGTGCTTTGCATGATCCAGCTATATTTTAATTTAATCCTCAGATATTTTCCATTTTACAGATTAAACAAGTGCAACTTTCCCAATCTCACACAACTACTTGTGGAGCCAGGATTCCATATAGGCAATGTGAGTGCACATCCAAAACTTAAAACCACTGAACAATAATGCTTTCTGAAAGATAAGGAATTTCTTCATGATCAATGGTGCTACTGAGAGGTGACAATGTGCTAGCAGCCCTCACTCTCAGCGCCTCCTCGGCCTCCGCGTCCACTCCGGCAGCGCTTGAGAAGCTCTTCAGCCCACCACTGCACTGTGGGAGCCCCTCTCTGAGCTAGCCGAGGCTGGAGTCGCTGCCCTCTGCTTGCCGGGACATGTGGAAGGAGAGGTGTGGGCAGGAACCAGGGGCACTCACAGTCCCAGCCTGAGTTCCGGCGGGCGCTGGTGCGGGCTCAGGGCCCCCACACTCAGAGCAACCAGTGGGCGCTGCCAGCCCAGGGCAGTGAGGGGCTTAGCACCCGGGCCAGCGGCTGTGGAGGTTGCCCCGGGTCCCCTAGCAGGGCCAGCCCACATGCACAGCGCTGGAATTCTTTCCTGGTCTCAGCCACCTCCCCGCAAGGCAGGGCTCATGACCTGCAGCCCACCATGTGCGAGCCCCCACTCCGCGGTGGGCTCCTGCGTGGCCCGAGCCTCCCTGACCGGCGCCGACCCCTGCTCCGTGGTGCTGGTCCCATCAACCGCCCAAAGGCTGAGGAGTGCAGGTGCAGCTAGGGACTGGCAGGCAGCTCTGCCTGCAGCCACAGTGCAGCATCCATTAGGTGAAGCCAGCTGGGCTCCTGAGTCTAGTGGGGACTTGGAGAACTTTTATCTCTAGCTAAGGGATTGTAAATATACCAATCAGCACTCTGTGTCTAGCTCAGAGTTTGTAAATACACCAATCAGTACTCTGTATCTAGCTAACCTAGTGGGGACTTGGAGAACTTTTCTGCCTAGCACTCTGTGTCTAGCTCAGGGATTGTAAACATACCAATCAGCTCTCTGTAAATGGACCAATCAGTAGGATGTGGGTGGGGCCAGATAAAGGGCTAAAAGCAGGCTGCCCAAGCCAGCCAGCAGCAGCCTGCTTGGTTCCCCTTCCACACTGTGGAAGGTTTGTTCTTTCGCTCTTTACAATAAATCTTGCTGCTGCTCACTCTTTGGGTCCATGCTGCCTTTATTAGCTGTAACAGTCACCACGAAGGTCTGCAGCTTCACTCCTGAAGCCAGCGAAACCACGAACCCACCAGGAAGAATGAACAACTCCAGACCTGCCGCCTTTAAGAACTGTAATGCTCACCACGGAGGTCTGCAGCTTCACTCCTGACAGCGAGACCACGAACCCACCAGAAGGAAGAAGCTCCAGACACATCTGAACATCTGAAGGAACAAACTCCAGACACACCATCTTTAAGAACTATAACACTCACCACGAGGGTCCGCGGCTTCATTCTTGAAGTCAGCAAGACCAAGAGCCCACCAATTCCGGACACACTATCTGGCTTGCTAGTCCTCCTCAGCTTCCAGTACTTCTGAATCATTGTGTATACTTTGACCAACATTAAATCTTTTTAAATGATGTGTGTCTCTCTGGTTAGTTTTCACACAGTTATAGGTCATAAACCATTTTTACCTTACCTTTCTCATGTACTGTAAGCATTTTCTATAAGATTTTACTTCTATCTTTTTAGCAACTGAGCCCTGAAGTCTGTCCATGTGTATGGACTGGTCTGTTCCTCCTTCACTTTTTAAAAGATAGAAAAATATAGTTACTACTAGTTGAAACTACATCCTGAATTTGACTTTCCAAAAGATGACGCACCACATCATGAAATGGCCGGGTCTTTCCCCAGCAGCGGCAGCCCAACAAACCAACAGCTGACGATGCCCAAGTAGAAAACCTCATACTCTAGAAGGGTCTACATCATGTCCCACTGGCAAGTTACTCTCTTCACGCAGTGAATTAATTTACATTATTTTCAGGCATTGGCAGCTATCTGTCCAGAACTTGCAGCATAAAGGATACCTGGGTGATGTATTTGTCTTTAACTCTACAGAGGCTTTGATAAATGGGTGAACAATTAAACAAATGATTTCAGTATAAAAACTATCATCTCTTTGCCCTGCTTCTTAAGGAAGGTGACATGGAAAGGGCTAGTGTGCCTCCTAAAAAACGGCAATGAGGAGTCTTTTGGGAAAAACTCACTTAACTCTGTTTAGAAGTAGTTTAAATTGCTAAGTCAACCAACACAAATATTGATAAAGCACCTGTAAGTATGAAATATAACACTAGGCAGTGCAGGAGATACCAGGAACATGAGAAATACTTTCTGACCTTCCTATTTAAATAAAGTGACACAGGTTTAGTAGCTAGTGCTGGGGCTTACACGTAGTAGCCAGTCAACAAATGCTAGTTTCTCTCCTTTCTTTCTTCATCCTTTCCCTTAAGGATTTTACAACTCAGTTGCAGGTAAAGGCCATAAACATGCAAACTGTTAAATACCACAACAAAATTTAAACAACCATATGAGGAATTTCACATGTTAATTACCTAATACCACCACCTGATGTTTATTAAGTGCTTCATAGTACTTCCTAACATGTAATGAACCCAGGTAACAGTGTTTCTTTAAAAGGAAACTGTTAAAGGCTACTGTCTGCTTTGTTTTTTCTTTATTTTGTTTTGATTTTTCCCTTCTCTTAGTATCAGAATGCTGACTCAATCAGTTAGGCCATATCCATATCATTATTATACTATACGTGACTCTATTTGCACATCTTTTTTTTTTTCATTATTATACTTTAAGTTCTGGGATACATGTACAGAACGTGCAGGTTGGTTACATAGGTATGCACGTGCCATGGTAGTTTGCTGCACCCGTCAACCTGTCATCTACATTAGGTATGTCTCCTAATGCTATCCCTCCCCTAGCCTCCTACCCCTAGACAGGCCCTCGTGTGTGATGTTCCCCTCCCTGTGTCCATGTTTTCTCATTGTTCAACTCCCACTGATGAGTGAGAACACGTGGTGTTTGGTTTTCTGTTTTTGTGTTAGTCTGCTGAGAAATTCATTTCAAAAATCTCTCTACAAACTCCAGGAAGTTAGATACTACATCTGGCCTATTTGTTTTGGTATTCTTAAAGCTAATAAAGTGTCTGGTATACAGTATATGTACAATCAATATGTGATGACTGTATAAATTAATGAAATCCACACAGTGAAGGGAAAAATTGCACATTTTACTCTACGTAGTGATAAATAGGGATCAATAAGGGATGTCTAGTAAATAATCAGTCTCTATTACTTCCTCATTGAAGATATAATGATAATCCCTAATGAGTGTTGTCACAGTTAATTTGCTTTTTTCTTCCTAGTTGCATGTGGTAGAATTCCTCTTCTTGATTCAAAATCTTATTATTCCTCTTAGTCTGACGGTGATTCAAATATCAATCTATCAATTTGTTTATTCTCCAGACTTCTATTCAACAGGCTCTAGAAGTTGTTGACATGCCATTCTAGGGCTCTAATCTCGTGCCCTGCATCTAGGTTTTCTCTGAAAGAATATATATTCTGGTTTTGTGACTGTGGTAAGGAGCCCTTAACCTCTTTTGGTGGAATAAGCCACTTCTGGTTTAGAGTGTAGACTGATAATGGTTTTCTCATTTGGACATCCTTGGGACAGCAATCATTACCGGTCACTCTTTTGAATTTAGTGTCCTATGGCGGACACTTTCTCACGCCAATTCACCATAATGAGTTACAGTGAAGGAGACCTAGGGGTTAAACTGTGTGATTAAATACACTATGAAAAATGATCAGGAACTAGAATTCAAGTCTTCGGATTTGCAGTTCAATTTTTATTTCAACATGATGCATTACTGCTCTTTGAGGGATGGAGTCAATAAACATTATAGATCTAGAGGAGAGGAAGATCATTTTGAGCTGAATTATATAGAACGTTTTGAAGCATATGGGTCTTAGAATTGGGTCTTGAAGTTTAAGGCCTAAATTGGAAATGGCTCATCAATAAACACTTTTTTTTCAGTGCACCCCATGACAGACTAACATAAAGGTTTATTGGTTTTTTTTTTTTTTTTTTTTTTTTTTTAAAGTATATGTAGGAAAAAAAAAATCAACAAATAGGAACAGGTGTTTTTCAGTTTACATGTCTTTGGAATTGTGTCTCATTTCTATTTGGCATTTTAATTTGTTAACATATTGCCCCATGACAGAGAATACTAGAAGCGCCCCAGGCTGGCTGGACCACAGCCATTGCCAGGCCGGCTGGCAGCTAACCTAGCACCAGCAAAAATTCATCAGCATCACCTTCCTTCCTATCCTTACCAACAACAAGTCTCTGCTTATCTCTACTAAAAATGGTGACACAGTGAAACTGAGGGGCAGCAGAAGCCTTCCTGTACTTCAGTTTAAGTGAAGAAGGAAGATGACATTTCACAACACCAAAGGAATCAATTCCCCATCTCCAAGAACCTTGCCAAGTTCTGTAACTTTCCTAACCCTTTCTCCCTCCACTAATTCCATTCCTCGTTTGTCCTCAGTCCAAATCTAATCCCAAAGTTTCACAGCATTAGGCAGATATGAGGAAAGATAAAACAAATCATAAGCTTACCCTAAGGCCACCAAATTCTCAAACTCTCCCCTTTCCCATTATTTGCTTCAGAATCATTATATCAGTTGTACAAAATCTTGAACCATGCTCTTTCCAGAATCCTCATTACTTTTAGCAATGATTTTAAAGCAAATGTCAAGATAAAACACAGGCACTATGTTGAAAAGAAAAAGCTCAAAAACTCCAGGGATCTGTATCAAGAAAATCAGATGTTGACAGCTTTATAATATATAGTCAGAGTGGTTCCATGAGGAAAAAAAAAATTATAGGATCATAAAGCCCTAGTCTACTATGAAAAACATTTGGTGGCCAGGCACGGTGATGGCTCACATCTGTAATCTCAGGACTTTTGGGAGACTGAGGCCGGTGGATCACTTCAGTCTAGTTCTAGAGCAGCCTGGGCAACATAGTGAGACCCCGTCTTGACAAAAAATTAGCCAGGCATGGTGGCATATGCCTGTAGTTCCAGCTACTCAGGAGGCTAAGGTGGGAGGATGGCTTGAGCCCAAGATGGGAGAAGGGAAGTTGCAGTGAGCCGAGACTGCACCACTGCACTCCAGCCTGGGCAACAGAGTGAAATCCTGTCTCAAAAAAAATTAAAAAATAAAAAAAAATTGTAGATTAGCATTTAAATATGTGACTCAAATAGCTATTTTCTCTTTGGTCCTGAAAATGTTTATTCCCTCTGCTTTAATTATGTAAATTCCCTTTTCCCACCAGAAAAGATGTGTTCTTAGGATGGAAAGAAAGAAAGAAATATCTAAGTTACAAGCAAACACTGAATTTCTCTGCTTTCCCTGTGAGAGTTGGTGGCTTCTTACATTATGCTTTTGCCAAAATAACTAGCATGTTGCATCTGGAGCTATACAGTGTCTTCCTGTCTCTCTGGGGTTTAAATTCTACACATCACTGAGTATTTCTTTAATTTTTTCTAAGCATTAGAAGAGTGATTCATAGGCCAAGAGAAAGGTTCTATTTAACACCTGTGTTTTCATTGGAAAAGATTATTTCTTTACAATTGGCTGGTACACTCAACTTTTTATATCAATGATATTAGAAAATAAAATTACAAATCTGCAATATTTGTAAAAGTTGCTTTCTAAATTCTATTGTGTCCATTACCTACATAGACAGTTTTCCAATATTTTTTACTCCAAAGTCCAAAAATAGATACATTTTATTGTGACACAGGACAAATACACATACCCACAAGTGTATACAAATGCAAATATGCATGCACACATACACATAGGAACACATTCATGTGTAACTTACACAGAAGTTTCATTAACAATATTTACCCAATTTCTAAAGCAAAACTTGCCTGTCAAAATGGATTACTTACAGCAGTGTAAGCTGTCATACACATCTGTTAATATACTGCCTCTGCTAAGATCCCCTTCCTCACTGTTTTCTCCTAGTTAAATCCTCTGAATGCATCCACACTATTCTTCCTTTTTTTTTTTTTTTTTTTTTTTTTGAGACTGAGTCTTGCTCTGTCGCCCAGGCTGGAGTGCAGTGGCGCAAACTTGACTCACTGCAAGCTCTGCCTCCCGGGTTCACGCTATTCTCCTGTCCCAGTCTCCCGAGTAGCTGGGACTACAGGTGTCTGCCACCACGCCCGGCTAATTTTTCTGTATTTTTAGTAGAGATGGGGTTTCACCGTGTTAGCCAGGATGGTCTCGATCTCCTAACCTCATGATCCACCCATCTCGGCCTCCCAAAGTTCTGGAATTACAGGCATGAGCCACCGAGCCCGGCCTGTCCACGCTATTCTTTTCTGCCACACTGCCTAGAACAGTGGCACCCATGTATTAGACTGTAATTATATACGGAGTTCCTTGAAAACCGTGACTCTGGATTACACACCTTGACATCCTTAATAATCAGAATATTCTACGGCATTTAATAGATGCTCAGTAAGTACCTGTGCACAAACCATTTATTAAAATTTCTGATATTAACAAAAAGCAGTAAAACTGATGATCAATGAAAAGTTAAAAGCTATGAAAGAATCATAATACCTTATAAAATCTAGTTCATGCAGAGATTTACTAGTAACTGTGACTCTCTGAGATGGCCCACACTGATTGAAATGTGTCAGGTTACTGCTGCTGTTCCCACTTTTGCATGCTCAGATAATGCCAGCAGCTACTGGTAATTATATATACAGATAGTGTGTTTAAATAATCAGAAATATTTGCATGAATATAGTATATTTCAAATATCACCAGAAGACGGTGAATCTCACAGCCACTTCTAACTAGAAATTACTCTAAACCTTTTCTTTGTTGCAACTTTTTTTAAAGCAAAGAACCAGGGTTTATCTGCTTTTATTTATTTATTTGGTTGGTTGGTTGTTTGTTTATTTATTTATTTATTTATTTTAGCCTTCATGGTAATTGAGCTTCCAATGGGGAAGAAGAAGAGAGAAGACTGAAGAGGTGGACCACTGGCACATTTCATCATGAAGATTTATCCGGAGGTAACAAAAAAGACATTTGTTAATTTCCCTCCTGAATGGGTTTTTGGAGGTTTTCCAATCCTCAAACAAAGAGAGCCTCATTAGCTAATTCCAGAGAAAACAACTGCTTCAAAGCCACAGCCTGGCATTCAAGCACCTTCTACTTTGGAACTCATGGAGCCCCTCCATCAGCCTGGCGTGATTAACCCACAAGAATTCGACAGTGTGCATCCTTGCACATACATACTGATCCATCATTTCAGGCAACAAAAGGCCATTTGTCTCCTGCTTTTTATTATAGCTGACAAGGCATGACAGTCTTGGCATGTGCAGGGTGTTGTACCAGGGATAGCCATCAAAACTATGCAGTATCGGCCAGGCGCAGTGGCTCATGCCTATAATCCCAGCACTTTGGGAGGCCGAGGCAGGCAGCTCACCTGAGGTCAGGAGTTCAACAGCAACCTGGCCAACATGGCAAAACCCCGTCTCTACTAAAAATACAAAAATAAATTAGCTGGGCGTGGTGGCGCACACCTGTAGTCCCAGCTACTTAGGAGACTGAGGCAAGAGAATTGCTTGAACCTGGGAGGCGGAGGTTGCAGTGAGCCGACATCATGCCACAGTTATTCCAGCCTGGGTGACAGAGCAAGACTCCGTCTCAAAAAAAATAAAATAAAAAGCAGTATCTTGACAGCATCTGCAAGGCCTCCAGGGCCCAGTAGAGCAAAATATGCCCAAGGCAGAATCCCATCCAAACCCTAGGACTCCTTCTCCCAGATCACTTAGTAGTATGTGGGAAGCCATCTGAGAAAAAAATAGTCTTATTAGAGTTTCTGATGAAAATTGTGTGTGATCATAGAACTCAACCTGACACAAGCCCAGGTACTGCTGTGAAGTCAAAGGCCCTGGACAATTATCAAGGCTGACGTCAAGGTGACACAAAGAGAGCAGTGGCCTCAAGTCCTCCTGACATGCATATGTGTAGGTCATTCCTGCTAACATGGCTTATTAATGACACTTCAAAAAACTGCTGAGCCATTATCATGAACACAAGGAAAGACTGACGGTGTAGTTTCATACTAACTATAAATTGAACAATGTTTTTATTTTTTACTTATTTTAATTTTGTTTGAGATGGAGTCTCACTCTGTCACCCAGGCTGGAGTGCAGTGGCTTGATCTCAGCTCACCGCAGCCCCTGCCTCCTGGGTTCAAGCGATTCTCCTGCTTCAGTCTCTTGAGTAGCTGGGATTACAGGCGCCCACCACCATGTCCAGCTAATTTTTATATTTTTAGTGGAGACAGATTTTCACTATGTTGGCCAGGCTAGTCTCAAATCCTGACCTGAAGTTATCTGCCCGCCTTAGCCTCCCAAAGTGCTGAGATTATATGCATGAGCCACCACACCCAACGCTGAATGACGTTTTTAAAGAATAAAATGAAGAAAGAGCTTCTGCTCTGAGATATAACAACAATGGTAGCTTTTTATTTTCTTAGACAAATGGCATTTGGTCAACTGGCTAAATTACAGTCTGAATTTAAACCTCACTTCCATTTTATTGGGGAGGTTTTATGTGAATTAACTTTGGAGAGTAAGAGTAAAGTAGAAGGAAAAAAAACAAAAAAGTCCAGGAGCAGTGGCTCACGCCTGTAATCCTACCACTTTGGGAGGCCAAGGTGGGTGGATCACCTGAGGTCAGGAGTTCAAGATCAGCCTGGCCAACATGGTGAAACCCCATCTCTACTAAAAATACAAAAATTAGCTGGGTGTGGTGGCAGGCACCTGTAGTCCCAGCTACTCAGGAGGCTGAGGCAGGAGAATTGCTTGAACCTAGGAAGCGGAGGCTGTAGTGAGCTGAGATCACGCCACTGCACTGCAGTCTCGGTGACACTCTTTGTTGTCTGTCAACAAACAAACAAACAAACAAAAAACAACAAAGAAAAAACCCAAATAGAAAATTGGATTGTTCTGGCAGAGCGCAGTGGCTCACACTTGTAATCCCAGCACTTTGGGAGCCAAGGCGGGCAGACCATGAGGTCAGGAGTTCGAGACCAACTTGGCCAACACAGTGAAACCCTGTCTCTACTAAAAATACAAAAAGAAGTATCTGGGTGTGGTGGCGGGAGCCTGTAATTCCAGCTACTTGGGAGGCTGAGGCAGGAGAATCACTTGAACCTGGGAGGGGGAGTTTGCAGTAAGTCAAGAGCATGCCACTGCACTCCAGCCTGGGTGACAGAGCTAGACTCTGTCTCAAAATAATAATAATAATAATAATATTGTTCTAAGAATTTTTCATATTTATTTATATTCCCACTCTTCCATTCCTCTACAGCACACCTGTATGAAAAGAGATATCTCATGGAGCATAGTAAATTCTGACAATTCATTTTCCTTTGGTTGTACCAAGTTTTCATTAACTGAAGAAATTTTCAACTAATTATCAAACTGAGATTTTTTTTTTTTCAAACATTTATTGACTACCTTTTCTGTGTAAGGTACTAGTTAAACCAAAAGAGGACGAAGACTTGGGTCCTAAGCTCCCCCCAGAAAGGAAAAAAATGACAAGAACAAGGTCCGATTAGAATAAGTGCCATCAGACATGCATAAACTAGGTATTAAAGAATACAGGAAAAGGAATAAATATTTTGCTTCCTAGGATAAGAACATATGCACAAGTCATTAGACAATCCACGGTAGGACAGAGAACATGTTGAAGTAGAAGGAACGACATAAATAAAGGCACAGAGGTCTATAAGGCCAGAAAATATGCAGGGACAGGGCAATAAGACACGTGTAATTCCAACTTGGGGCACAGGAGGCGATGAAGTAGATGAGGCTTGAAAGATGTATTAACTAACAAATACCCCAGTAAAGAGATTGTGTGGGCATGTGCTTACTTTCTCCCTTTCCCTCTAGCCAATGGAGTAACCTGACAGTCTTTTAATGAAACAAAGCTATCATTTTGTTTTAAAGAAAATAACTCCAGGGAACTTGTGGATAATAAATTGGAAAGGAGGCAGTTCAAAGGCAAGAGTAACAGTTCAGAAGTTACTGTAAAAGTTCCTGTAAGAAATGGAAGAGCTGAAAGAGAACTGGATTCCAGATTGCATTTAAGTCAGGTGTGGCTACTGGTTGATCTGTTGGGAGGTGAGAAATGAGTCAAGATTTGTCTCCAGAGGCTCCCAGGCTCCGCACAGAGGAGGTGAGCAGCCCACGGAATAAAGCTGAGTGAGCAGACGTGAGCCACGATCAAATGCAATTAGGTAATTGTAGCACAGACACTTGGCAGGTAGTTGGAAATATGGTTACAAGTTAAATTTGGAAATTGTTCAAGAATGATAAATAATGATTGATGCCAAAAAGATAAGGTTATCTATGAAAAAGTGTGTTTTAAAGAAAGTGATAGGAAAAAAAAGCACCTCTGTAATTTTCAAATACCTTCTAGTTCTAGGAGGAACTGGTTAGATCTTTTGTTAAGTATGTGTTTAAACAATGTCAGTTTTGTCTTTTGCTAATTTCAGCTTGTTAAGTTCCCATCTAACAGAAACCGTAGACAGGTGACTGTGAAAATCCCCCAAGAACTGGTCAAACCCCTCCAGCACATTCCATCTCACTACTGGGGCGCTATCAGGAGGGAGGTTGGAACAGGTAGAAATAACTGAAGAGATGGGAAAGGTTCTTCAAAGAACGTAAGATGAAGAAACACTGTGCACTACATTAAAACTTGTAACTGAGAAGAAAGAGTAGGGTGAGTATTTTTTAATTCCAAAGTAAGTGAGATGGAAAGAAACAATAACCACTGTCAGTGAACTCAGGAGCAACTCTCTTGGAGCTATAAAACAGCTTTACAGCCTGCACAATCTTGTTAGGAGACAGCTCATTATGGCATAATTTCATATATACAACACATAATAACCACATGGTTACTATGAAATTGTTAGCCTAGAACTGGGCAATTAATCCTGTTTGCATGACACGGGGCTTGTGAAAACAATCGACTGTGCTTATCTTTCTCGTTTTATGCAGAGGCAGGGTTCTTGCAGTAGCTGTGTAATATCTTACAGGCATGTGGTATTAAACTGATCAGTGTTTTAAATCAAAGAAAATTTAATGCAGGTAATGAATTCAGACTTTTTATAAAAGTCTTGACTTCTGAATTGTCTTTCAAAAGAAGATAAATTCACAGTATTGGTCCATCGTTCCTGCGCTGTGATGACTGGCAGCAGCTGAGCAGTGGCTGCCCTCTTCGGTCTGGGTTCTCCTGGGTGCCACAGTCTCTAGCACTCTCTTCTGTCTCTTAGACAGAGAGGCCAAGAATTAGTGTCAGTCTTGCCTGAGCTATCATTTTCCTGATCTTAGGCCCACGGACTCATTTATTTTATATGACCCATGTAGTCAGTCATATGAGTTGTAACCTCTGCTTTAATGTTATGAACTGGAAGTAACTTCTAAGGTTACTTCAGAATGAAGACCGTGGTGAAATGATGTCTAGATCTGCTCCCAGCAAGGGCACTGGCCATGTAGTCTGTTGCAGCAAACAGCATATACTCTGGAGAATGAGGGGTCAGCGTGAAGATTATAGCAAGGGGGGCTCGTTCAGGCACAAAGATGAAGGAACGTAGTACCTTGGCAGTGAAGAGGGAGGAAGTTCAAATGAAAGTGAGGTAAGCTCGGGCTATTTGATCAAAATGACAAGGAGCATGAAGGATATGTTTGTCAGGCAGAATTATAGTACAGGATAGAAAGAGTAGTTTTGTCTTTGTCATATAGATAGCTTGGAGAGTCTTGGACTCCCATCAGAAACAAGGCAACAGGCTGGGTGCGGTGGCTCATACCTGTAATCCCAGCACTTTGGGAAGCCTAGGCAGGCAGATCACAAGGCCAGGAGATCGAGACCACCCTGACCAACATGATGAAACCCCATCTCTCCTGAAAACATAAAAATTAACTGGGCATGGTGGCGTGTGCCTGTAATCTCAGTTACTCGGAAGGCAGAGGCAGGAGAATCGCTTGAACCACAGAGTCGGAGGTTGCAGTGAGCCAAGACTACACCACTGCACTCCAGCCTGGCGATAGAGTAAGACTCCATCTCAAAAACAAACAAACAAACAAACAAAAAACAAAAAACAAAAACAAACAAAAACAAAGGCAACAAACAAAACAACAAGAATCCAATCCCTGATGAAGAGGATTGTTAAGAACACAGATATAAATAGACCCCGGTCCCATTCATTGGACTTCCTTCCTTCCCTTTCTTCTTTCCTTTCATTCTTTCCTTCCATACCACCCCTTCCCTTCCCTTCCCTTATCTTCCTTCCTTTTTCTTTCTTTCTGCACTTTCTTCTTTTCTGTCACTACCAAATGCTCCGGGCTCATCTTGTCTATTCCCTGCTCTGTGCTAGAATTAGCCATTTTTCCAAGAATGCCTCGTCCCTTTTATTAGAGAATGGCATTAGAAGCGAAGACCTGGGTGCTAGTACCCCTGGTATTTAGAGTTGCCAGGAGACTTGGGAATCTCTAGCTCACTCTCTCCCCACTCTTCTGGCATTCTCCTCCATAACTGAATTTGGAGAGTCTCTCTTACAGCTCCACTGATCTAACGCCGTTGGTCTCACATCTCTCCCCTGCTGAATCACCTTATGCTACCTCCTTTCTATTGCCTCTTAACCAGGACAGTGTCCCTGTAGATTCTAGTATTTGACCTTAATATCTTATTTTGAGGTTTTATCTTCCTTTGAATTTTAACATTGTTATTTGTGCTGTGATACTTTCTCCTTCAGGCCCTGACCTTGAACCTTGAAGTATTCCTGTGGGTTTCAGGGATGAAAAACACTTTCTTCCATTCAGAGCCTATTCAGAGGACCTAAATAAATTTGACTGGCCATTGGAAACTCTCTAAGGAGCTCAGAGTTTAAAAATATATAAAAGATGATAGAATAAGGCTCACAAAAACAGGAAAGAACATAAAAGGGTGCATACTCTTATAAGTAGACACAGCAGCATGGTGTCATGGTAAAAGACCATGAACCCTGGAGCTAGATGCCTGCACTGAAACTTCAAACCTCAGCTCCTCCACCCTTCTATTCCAATGTATTTGCTCAAGCCCCTTAACTTCTAAGTTCAGTTTCCACATCACCAAAATAGAGATATTAATAATAGCCACCTCAGTAATTATTTATTTTTATTTACTTTATTTATTTATTTATTTTCAGACTGAATCTCACTCTGTTGCCTAGGCTGGAGTGCAGTGACACAATCTTGGCTCACTGCAACCTCTGCCTCCTAGGTTCAAGTGATTCCCCTCCCTCAGCCTCCCAGGTAGCTGGGATTACAGGCATGTACCACCATGCCCGGCTAATTTTTGTATTTTTGGTAGATACAGAGTTTTGCCATGTTGGCCAGGCTGGTCTTGAACTCCTGACCTCAGGTGATCCACCCGTCTCAGCCTCCCAAAGTGCTGGGATTATGGGCGTGAGCCACTGAGCATGGCCCACCTCAGTAATTATTGTTAGAGTTGACTGAGTAAATATATGTAAAGTGGTCAGAACAGTGCTTGGAACAGAGAAATCTCTAAATAAATATTCATTATTGTTGTTATTATTGTTAAAATAGATGGTATCAGGTAAATTGAGACTGGGATCAACTCAGTCTTACATATAAGGCCAATAATAATTCATGAAGTAAGGTCTTGTTTTGCTTTGTTTTAGGTTAGGGAGTAACATTTATGATCTTCCTGAAGAACAGAGAAGGTTTAGGACTACTACTTAAAAGAGAAGATGTGATGCAACAGAGAAAGTAGAACTAGGTATGTTTAATTTCTTTCCTCACAAGAGAAATAGTCTCCACTCTAGAAGAATCACAACACAGATGCTCAACAGGGAGATAAGCTCCAGATGGAAAAGAAGAGAGTACAAGAGCAATTAAAACCTTCAAATGAGTTCAAGGATTAGAATCACATGAATGTCAACCTGAGATATAAAGGGGACCTATAGTTATGATTATGGCACCATTGTTAGGAGTCTTTAAATAATTATGGAAAAAGAGTCAGAACTTGGAGGTTGGGAAATAATGGCCCAGTTTTCAAAAGGGAGCTTGATACTGAATAGATATGTCAAGAAACATTTGAAAAGGAGAGAAAGTTATAATTTATATGTTGATTTTGAAAGTGCAGAGTTAGGCTTGAGTGCAATGTAGAAGACAAACAGCAGTTAACTAAAAGAATTTTCTGAGAATTGGAGCTGTTCAAACATGAGAGTCTGCATTGTTTCCCATCCCAGGTCCACCTCTTCTAACCCACGTCTGAGCTATTTATCAGGGAAGCAGCATTTGATGATCTGGTCAAATTTGAAGTCATTCATTTGAACACCTTTTACTACTGGATGGAGTCGTCGTACCTTCAAATGCACCAAAAGATGTGTTCTGTCTCTTCCAGCTTCCACATGATGTCAATCTTTCCTCTGCTTCTCCTCAAACCCACATCCCACTGGACAGAACAAGTCTTGATGGTGCTAAGAAATAGATTTTGAGGGAAGTAGAATAGATTGTGCTTAGGCTTCAAGCCTAAGTATAGACTGTTTCATAAGCTCTGCTTTGTGGATAATGGAGCTTCCACAGCTTTAGTAACATGGCCCTTTGACATCCTTTCTGCATATTACTAGCTCCCTCAGGATCCCTGATGAGGAGAGTAAGATGCTGGAATTGCCAGCTTCTTGTATAAAATACGAGAAAATGGAGCCAAAATGTCACTTCAACCTCTGGTAGAAGACTGGGTGATTAGAGCACAAAATAGGTTATCTTCTCTCAGGAATGTTCAGGGGAAAGTTCCTGCCTTGGACAGGAAATGAGACTAAGATGTTCTTTGTAACAAACTGATAACCATGACCTGACTTTTTGAAGATGATATTGCACATAATGATCATATCTTGGCCCCCACACTGGATTTCTATCCCAAATCTTCTGCACCAATGATATTATACTGCAAAGAAGATAGTGAGTTTATCTACCCTTGTAATATCTCTGTATCTATTCAAAGCACCTATTTATAAAATCTCACATTACCCTTTATTTCTCCTCCTCTAATCACTACATAATGATTTAAAAATTATCTTCCATGCTGTACTTTCTTGTTTGAGTAAATTATTTGACGTTCATGCTGGGGTTGGAAGGGGTAGAGAAGCGTTGGATAAAGAACCTTCCAATGGGCATCCTGGAATGCTTAACCCTTCACGTTAGAGTACATTTTAGCATTCGTCTTTGGGTCTTGAGGTTAATCTGCCTGGTTTAATCTTTTCCTCTGCCTATATATTTTATATTCAAAGAAGACTGACTGCAAACACCATGTCTGGTTCATTTTTCCATTTTTTTTCACAGATGCAAAAGACTGACTCAGGCTATGAATCAGTTACCTAAGTTCCAGGAAAGGGATATATCTTCTAAGAAAAAGGATCATGCTGACCTTCACTTTCAGCAAGTTGCCTCTAAGCATGAAGTGACCCTAAGATATAGGAAGATAAGAAGGTAATGGGTCAGGTTGAGACCAAGCATCCAAATGAGAGGTGAAACCGGCTGGGCTTCTGGGTCGGGTGGGGACTTGGGGAACTTTTCTGTCTAGCTAAAGGATTGTAAATGCACCAATCAGCGCTCTGTGTCTAGCTAAATGTTTGTAAATGCACCAATCATCACTCTGTCAAAATGGACCAATCAGCACTCTGTAAAATGGACCAATCAGCACTCTATAAAATGGACGAATCAGCAAGATGTGGGTGGGGGCTAAATAAGGGAATAAAAGCAGGCCACCCTAGGCAGTAGAGGCCAGGCATTGGTTGGTCCTTTTCCACACTGTGGAAGCTTTGTTCTTTCCTTTGCAATAAATCTTGCTGCTGCTCACTCTTTGGGTCCACACTACCTTTATGAGCTGTCACACTCACTACGAAGGTCTGCAGCTTCACTCGGGAAGTCAGTGAGACCAGGAACCCACCAGAAGGAAGAAACTCTGGACACATCCGAACATCAGAACAAACTTGGGACACACCATCTTTAAGAACTGTAACACTCACCGTGAGGGTCTGTGGCTTCATTCTTGAAGTCAGCGAGACCAAGAACCCACCAATTCTGGACACCCAAACTCAGAAATAAAGTTTGCATTTGGTAACAACAATAATAATATTACAAATGGGACATAAGACATATCTATAAAGGGAACTAAGGTTTCACTAATAACACTGCATCTAATATTTCTGTGAATCCCAAGTGATTACTCACATACTAAAAAGTAACCACCTAACCCTCTTTGTCTGTTGTGTAGCATAAGAAGGGATAAAGAGAGAAATTTGTCCCTGGAGTGACATTTTCTTATGCAAACTAATGTAAATCACACATCTCAATGTTGAAAGCTTGTCTGACAAGCATTTCCAAAGCACAAAACAAATCTCATAACAGGTTAACTTGCACTGGGCTGACGTTGGCAAAGGACTTTTTAGTACTTCAGAGAAGGCTGAATAATAATTTTTCTGCTAGGAAAAAAATGTACCCAAATATAATGGTGTATTAAGGGATTAGTGCTAGCTTAAAGTATTCTTTCTTCTCACAACCAGGGACAATCTTTTGATCTAATCTAAAAGGTAATCTAATTTTAATGCAAGTGGAAGAACTGAAAACCTGCACAGAGTGTGAAAAGAAGGACTACGGTAGTAGAGAAAGAGAATCTTCCCTTTGCCAGGTAGGGGATCCATCTGATAAGCTGGTACATGCCTTAGACTTACTGCTGTATGTGTCCTAATAGTTATGACTCCATAAGTCACTAAGTAAAGATACACATTTAAAACTTGGGGATTGACACAGTGGGAGCATCGCTATCTTGTACAAGCACTGCCATTCTAAAGTTCCCCTTGATCAAAAACTGCCTAAATCCAAAGGGCATCAGCCTAATGGCTAAGGTCAGCATGACTAACGCCCCCGGCCAGAAACATTACAACCATAAGATAAACCCCTCCCTGACCAGGGACAGGCCAGCCCCAAGATAACCTCCCTTCCAAACAGAGACATTCCAACCCTGCCTTAAATTTCTTCCCCACACAGAAACATTACAAGCCTGGGATAAAGTTCTCTTGCCCTAAAACCAATAAATACTCTTAGTCTATAAGAGGGAGCGCTCCTGTCCAAAATTGACCAGAAGACCCTCTCAGGTTTATTCTCCAAAATAAACCTGTCTTTGACTGTTGAGCTGCTTTTTGTATTTCTTTCCTGTTCCTTTAACTCTTGCAGGGATCTCTTGGTTCAGAACACATTTTAGGGCCTGGTATATATTAGGCATTGTCATATTTCTTGATTCTTTTAAATTTCATTGATTTTAATATCTAAAACTTCCCTATTAGGTACCTTTTTCAGATGAGGCAAACTAAAATTTAGAAAAGTTGAGCCATTTCCCCAAGGTCATGTTAGTATATATCTGGGAGAAAAACAATTTGAATTCACATCTTTCCAACTAAGCCAGGCTGCATCCTTAATGACCTTACTCACCTATCAGCTCACCTCTCCCCATAATGCATATTTTACAGATCAAAAAGGAGAGGAAGGAAAAACCTTTAAACCCATTGCTAGAAAGGCAATGTTACATACAAGGCAGAATGGCAAGCACAGGAGAAAGTATTAAAGAATATCATAAAAGGCCAAAAAAAAAAAAAAAAAAAAAATCCATCCCAAGATTAGTCCTCTTATATATTGGGAAAGAGGCCTTTCCCCCATGGCATGAACCATCAAGAAAACCGGCTGTCTTTAGATTTTCATAAATAAATCCTCAGCCTTGGATTGACATTTTCTTCATGAAGCCACAGAGAAATAATTGCTACGCTTTTCAGAATGGTCTAGCTCAGCCCTGTCCAAGAGAAACATAATGTGAACCAGATATCCAATTATGAATTTCCAAGGATTCACATTTAAAACAGTACAAAGAAATGTTAAATTAATTGTAATAATGTATTTTGTGTAGCCCAATCTAATCAAAATAATTTCAACATCTAATATATATAAAAATTGTAAGAGATAATTTATATCTTGATATGAAGTCTTTAAAATCTAGTATATTTTTATACTTAACAGCACACTGAAACTCAATGCTAAATTTTCAGTGCTTTAGGTGAAACATAGTTTTATTAGAACAAAAATTGTGTGATGAAAAAATTTTACACTGCTTGAGTTTTTAAATTTAAATGGAAATTATACTGAAATATGAATTAAAATTTATCTGCTTATTCATACTAGCCATATTTTAATTAGGTAATAGCTAGTGACTACTATATTGAACAGCAGAGTTTTAGACAAAAAGAAAATATAAGATTTTCTCCTGCTACATCTAAGACATTCATAGTAAACAACTATGAAAACAAAAGCTAACTTTAGTGTACTCAAGGCAGAGAAAATGGAAGACATTTGCCAACATCTTCCATATGCCCTTTTATCTTTTGATGATTGTCCACAATATGAACAAGACAGGGCAGATGCTGCAGGTAGGTTGTCTGTTCTTCCAATACCATTCTCGTAGAACTGATTGTCTAGAAAAAGGGTGACACTGGCTAATGTGTCCCAACTCATGGAAGACCTGCTGACCACCAGTACCTTCTGCAACTGAAACATTTTTGGAAGGTAATTTTAATACTGGTCTAGAAAATCAAGCACTAATACATAACTGCTAATTTTCAGCTGAGGTATGCATGAAATGGTGCCGTTTATGTAGAACCGAACATTGATTCAAGTGTCAAACAAGTTTATACACTATTAATCTTGGAATTGCCTAACATATGAAAAAACTAAGGAAGTAAAATTATCATGATGTCTTGGAAGAATGTATTTAGAAGTCACCATGCCTGTCTAATAAACAGGGACTTGTACCCAAAGGAGGCACCAAGGTACTTAGATGAGCTATAAGACTATACTTCATTATTTGTTATGCAAAACCCTGAGGATTGAAATCTGAATTTTTCTCCTTTTCAGTCACTGTTTCTAAGCTTATCTCCCACAGAACTTCAATATTTTTTTTGAAGACCTGGAAGAAAGGTGATTCATCTCTATGATGGGAGAATTTCTTGAAGCCACAAGTGATGAGAAATTGATGTTCATAATATTAGTTGCCAAGAAAAGACAGGTCACCATTCTCTAAATGCTGGACTTTCTTCTTAGGCTGTAAGCCCTTGCATTAGTTTTGATCATAACTTACTTCATGGACCATCTTCATTTAAAAGTATGTTGAACCAAATGTATATAATACTTATTTTAAAGGCTATAGTATCTCTAGTATTGTAATTCATCATCTTCTTTTCTCTGCCTCCAAATATCTGAAAGATATTACATGCTCTGATTAGTATCAGTGGCTCTCTATGGCATGATATTTTTTATCGGATCTGGAGAAAGATGTGTAATTCTAACACACTCAGTCCCAATTATTATGATTAGCCCTCTTCTCACCTCCTCTAGACTGAGATCCACTAAAATATCAATGTATTTATGTCCTATAACAGCTATCTCGGATATACTTAGACATTATTTCTAAAACTTTTATGCTTAGATGAATGTGTCGCTTTTGAACAAAACTGGTACGAATACAACCTAATTTACAAAACAGATGAGGCAGTAGGAGTTTTTGCATTATAAAAGAAAACTTCAAAGGATTTCTCTAAGCAATGAGTTGCCCTAAAACATTTACATGATGATTCAAGTTATTTTAAAAAAGGATTTATACACAGCACCTTATGAGGTCATCTATTATAAAGCTAAGTGTATCTGAACTAGTAAAACAATTATTTGTTCTAACTGAGGTTATTACCATTTTATTATTCAGGCCAGCAGCGCTATCCCAATAACCTGCGGAGCTAAAGTGACTGAGGTAGTCATATTATATTGAATGTTAACATTTTATTTTCCAAAAAGTATAATGAGTCTTCTTAAATAAGATCCATCAAATTGAAAGTTATTATTTTTGCTACCATAAATAATTCTTGAGTGGCAGTAGATCAATTAACACTACATCTGCTGTTGCCTTTTTAGGTTCACGTGTTTGCTTGTTTTGCTCAAGGTAAATATTTTTTTTTTTTTTTGAGACAGAGTCTTCCTGTGTCGCCCAGGCTAGAGTGCAGGGGCGTGATCTCAGCTCACTGCAAGCTCCGCCTCCCTGGATCATGCCATTCTCCTGCCTCAGCCTCCCGAGTAGCTGGGACTACCCGTGTGAGACACCAGGCCCGGCTAATTTTTTTGTATTTTTAGTAGAGATGGGGCTTCACTGTGTTAGCCAGGATGGTCTCAATCTTCTGACCTTGTGATCTGCATGCCCTGGCCTCCCAAAGTGCTGGGATTACTGGCGTGAGCCACCACACCCGGACTTCTTAAGGGAAATTTTTAATATGCTGTTGTTTTAACATATACAAACACTTTATAAAATACCTTTATACTCCTATTGTATAAATTATAGAGTTTTATTTTCTTAAGGATGTGAATAATTGTAATAATAGTGTCTTCTCATATACTGAATTGGTACTATAAGCAATCAGTAGTGAGGGGAGAGAATTTTCTCACAGTGAACAGTTTTTTTTTCCAATGATTCTGCATGAAAAGGGGCTAAGATATGAACTATCAGTCTAATAAATCTCATTGCATAAACATGAGTTTGTACTAAGGCAGATGTGTAGTGTCAAATAAGTGAAATAAAAACAAGTGATTAGTATATATTTTTACTTTTGAAATACAAGAAAGTTCAAGTACATGATGGCTTATTTTTCAAATAAGATCCTAAGTTACATCAGATGTCTCATTATTGTTCATCAAACCCACAGCTGGAAACTTGTAGGCTTCATATGCTAGCTGGCTGGGCATTCTTCAACTTCTTGCCTCATCTCACTTTTTCCACTTAGAGAAAAACAGTAATTCTTATTGTTTATGGACAGACGATAAGATCTCTGCTTGACTTATACTTTAAATTTAAGATTTTAGCTAAATGGCCAAGTATCAGTCAAATTGTTTTTCTTTTTTTAAGAAAGTAAAAGTCTTAGAAAATCATTTTAGTAAACAATCTACAAAGAATATACAGGAAAAACGAAAATTAGTTAATTGGTTAATTGATCTTAACTATCAGTAGAAACTGATGGGATTCATCAGTATCTAGGAGGCTGACCATGAACATATAACATTACAAAGAAAAAGCCTTTTTATTGAATGTGTAACTTATTTGTTGTGCTGAGGTTACAATTAGGCTACGTTCATTATTTTAAAAAACATTACAATTTCAAGGTAATAATTAAAGAATGCAAAAACAGAAAAGACTGGAAATATTTTATTACAGTAGACAAAAACTATCTCAGGGCACTTAAGTACATCATTCATCTTCATCATTCAGCAGGTAGTAAACCACAATGTCCAATTTTATAAGAAATTCTGACTTTTTCAAATCTTTGAGACTCAGTTGTAATTATATTATTAAAAGGCAATCCACTGAGTCTCAAAAGCAGTATACCAAGTGAAAGAAGCCAGATAAGAAAAGAATACAATACATCGTTTCATTTTTATATAATTCCAGAACATGAAAAAGTAAACTATGCTTAGAAGAAGGGGAGAATTGAGCATGAGGTAACTTTTACAGGGTACCGAAAAGGAGAAAAAGTTCCCTGCTTTGTTATAGGGATGTGGATGGAGTCCACAGTGGAATGCATTTGTCAAACCTCATTGAACAGTAGATGTAAGATTTGAGACTTTCATTGTACGTAAGTTATACCTCAGTAAATAAAAGTTAAGACCGAAGCAAACCATTGCTCAATCCAAACATTAAAATTAATTTCAATGTAAGAAATTGGGTCTATCATGAAAATGACTGTGAACTAAAAATAGTTAATTTCTACAGAAAGAAGAGGAAAAGTAAACTAGAGAATGCCTACCATGTAGAAATGGAAACCCTATTATTACTGAATCCCTAAAATATTGAGTTAGAATTTCAACACCTAGAAAGCCATATCAATAAGTGAAAATCTCTTTTGTATTCACTATATAAATTGTATTGAACTGAAAGAAACATGAAAATTACAGTTTTCTTAAACATAGAATATAGGGTAGTTTTAGTGCTCAAATTTGGACTAATAAATCATCTATCTGAAAATCTATTGAAGAGTTTTCTTTTTGACTTTTTCTTTGCAGATTTGTTTTAACTTAAGCTTCACTGTGTTTTCTGACAATTGTGATGCTGTGGAAAATATTGACAAATTTGTGGACCAAGATAGAAAATAACTCTTTGTATGGATATTTAAACAATTTTTAAAATCCTAACACAGGATTGCTTATTGACAAGGATAAACTATAGAGCCATGGCTCAGAGTGAGTTAGTGATAATCATAATTTCTAAGCATTGATTTCCTTGATGACATGGTGACTGAAGGATGAACTTTCATAAAAAAAAGAAAAAGTGAGTTCCTTTAAATCGTATTTTGTTACATGAATAACAGTATGTTTTCTATCCAGAAACATAAATCGTATATTTTTCATAAATATTTTGCATCTAAATGTTGCCCAAAGCCATTGCCATTGTGGATAAATTTATGACAAGGCTCTTCTGGGTTGACAGTACAAGAGCCCATGTTGTTAATGAAAATATTAGCTCAGTGTCCTTTGTCTTTCACCAGCTCCCACTGTATCTGTTTGCTTCATTGATATTCACAGGAAATTTGTATTATAATGGGCGAAAAGGAAGGAGGTTTTGTTGGGGCTAAGGTTCTGAGAGACCATAGAAAGATGGAGGGCATGGTAGGTCTTGAGAGACAGCATAGTGGCAAAGCTGCCAGAACAATTCAAATCCAATTAAAAAAATAAATAAATAAAATTTGATGCAAAAGCAGAACTTCTTAGCCCAGGTGATACTCCATAGCAAAGAGTTGAGAAAGAGTCCATTAACCCCACCTCTGTGGGAAACTCAGCATTGCTGTGGCACACAGAAGACTGTAGGCTTGGGGAGAAATGCACTCCTGTACCAGGGGCATAGGTGCTGTTCATAATGGATGGTTTCCATGGTGGGCATAGGCAAGCTGATTTGAGGCCAATATTTCATGGACAGCCAGGGGATGGAGAAGGAGAAAAAGAGTAATTTAGATATTACGTGATGCCTAAAGATGATTGACTAATTTGTGGGTACATGTGACATACTCTTCAAGAGTGTCCCAGAAATAACTGGCTGACATAAAGGGTGCTTATTTTTGACAATCAACCCAGTATTGACTAGTGCTATCATAACCTTGATGACAGAGTCTGCTAGGACCTAAGTCATAAGACTTACATGTTGAAATTCTTTGTAATTGATTCTAGAACTCTTTCGTGGTACAAAGTAATGTGAAAAAATAAATAAATAAATAAATAAAAAACATGACTTCATGTTTCACAGACTCCACTACAGCAAAAGAAAAGTGGGTTTATCATGGTTTGGTGAATAAAAGCTATTACTCATATTTCTGCCAGCCACATATCTGTGCTACATTTTCTGTTTTGTGTTACAAATCTGTTTTCCACTCCACAGTCATTCAATAGCCTTTAGTTAATTTTTATTACATTTTTATGCAATGGTGCTGTTGTTATTTTACAGTAAAATTTAAGTCAGCTCGATTTTAGCATCAGAGACTCATTAAGAGTGAGCAATTTGGTGTTTAATGAGTTGTTAACCCTGAGTAAATATATTAAAATAATAGAGTGATAAATTTAAATTGAATTGCATTGGGCTTGTTTTTTTTGTTCAATAATGTCTTCTGCAGCAAGAGAAAGTACCACTTAAAAAGCAATTTTTGATAAAATATATTCTAAATTGCTTACATCCACTTGTCTTTTACTATCTGTCTCTTCCTTATTTGATTTTTTTTTTAGGTATTCTACTCCTTATTCTCTCTTAAGTAAGTGTTCATTATTCTGAATATTCCTAACTTTATTTCTAAAACAAACAATATTGTGGGGCCCACACAACTGGGAAAAAATGGAATAAGCCTTGGATAAAAATAACAATTTCCTGGGATAACATGACAATTTTGAAAGCTATTACTAAATAAAGAAATTAAAATCTGGGTACAAAAAATATAGAGTAAATGAATAAGGGCTAGTATCTGATAGCACAATGGGTGGCTGTAGTCAATAATGATTTAAGAAAATTTTATTTGCTTGTTTTGAGACAGAGTTTTCCTCTGTCACCCAGGCTGGAGTGCAGGGGCGTGATCACAGCTCACTGTAGCCTCAACCTCCCAGGCTCAAGCAATCCTCCTATGTCAGCCTCCCGAATAGCTAGGACTACAGGAACATGTCAACATGCCTGGCTAATTTTTATATTTTTTGTAGAGATGGGGTTTTGCCATGTTGCCCAGTGTAGTCTCAAACTCCTGGGCTCAAAGGATCCTCCTGCCTTGCCCTTCCAAAGTGCTGAGATTACAAGCATGAGGCACTGTGCCCAGCCTCAATAGTAATTTTACTGTGAATTTTTAAATAACTAAAAGGATATAACTGGATTGTTTGTTAACACAAAGAATAAATGCTTGAGGGGATGGATACCCTATCTTCCATGATGTGATTACTATTCATTGCTTGCCTATACCAAAACATCTCATGTACCCCACAAATATTTACACCTACTATGTATCCACAAAAATTAAAAATTAAAAAATAGAAATGAAAACTCAAAGCATAATTGCTTTGGACGAGTTCATGGACAGGCAAAAGGAGATCCAGAGTCTTCCCTCTCAGTTCATTCGTTACCCGCTTAAGCCATGGTCAATATGATGCTTCTTAATCAACATCTCAGCTCCCTGTGGTCTTCTGAATCAGGGCTGTCAACTTTACTGACACATAAAATTCTATTACTGTAAGTCTCACAGAGCCTCAGGAACAATTGAAGAGTAAGACAGAGTTTAATCTGTCTCACAGCTCATCAACAAAAGCTGTCAGTTGAGTTAGAATGGCAGCCTTTTTTTCCCTCCTGATTAAAAACTAACAGGATATAGCTGGGTGTTAAGTTCACAAGTGGAGTGTGAGGTACTACTGACATGAAAAACTATCCTTTGACTAAAAAATGATGAAGCAGATTTGAGTTGGGACCAGTTACACATAAACAAAAGCGCAATTCTAAAACACCCACATTATAGTCATTTATATGACCATAACAATATTTTGATCTATGAAGTTATGGTAGTCAGGTAGACCACAGGTTATATATATATATGTAACATTTCAGCATTAGAGAGACATTGTGTCCACATAAAGTGAAAATGAGATTGGAACATTACAAACTGACTCCTTCAAGCTACTTATGAGTGAGAGCCACTTCTATAATAGAATTGGCAACATGTAAAAATTGCTCAGAATTGACACCTTGACACACGACATTTTCCTGAAATGAATCTGAAATAGCCTATAATCATATTTGCAAATGACTGAGAGGTGACTATAAGTCACCTAGCTACATATATAATCTAAGAACTTACTCAAAGAAAAAGTGGAATTCAAGGGACAACAATATGTGTAAGAAGTCAAATGCAAATATAATTCAGGGAATTTGAACTCAGATCACCTCTTAAAGTGACTGTCATATCTACAAATGAAAACAGATGAATATTTAAAATTAAAAAACAGATGATATTTAAAATTGAAGACCGTTTCCATTCAAATTCTAGATCCCACTATGGACAGTCTACTGATTTCTGCTCACCAAGATGAGCTGGTGTTTGGAAAGGCAGTACACTTGAATGTACGTAAGTATTGATCATATGTATTTGTGATACATCTTAATCCAGAAATTGGATATTTACACACACAGCATTTCCACCTGGGCTTTTCTATTTATACATATAGATTTATCTCTCCTCCCTCTTTCTTGCTCTCTCTCTGGCTTTCATTCTGAAATGTATACGCGCTGGTTGAATGCACATTTGAAAGAGTAAAAATTTACATATTTGTCTTAAGTATATTTGCCATCTAACTTTAACACATTGCTCGCCTGATGTTTAAGCCAGACAATTAAGAGAGGTGTTGACAACCCTTGACGGAAGCGTCCAGCAGAGGCAAATCATGGCAGTGATCCAAGGCCTTCCTTGACAGAAGCGTGTGGTGAAAACGACAAAGATCTCACAGTGCAAGCTGAAATAAAAGCTTTCCAAGAAGCAGCCAAAGGAAAATATATTTATAGTGGCAAAATTATCTTACAAAACAGTTTATTCTGCTTTGGTTTTTAAAAAGAGCAATGACTTAAGTTTGTGCAACACATTTTATTCAGAAGAAACTAACGCATTCTATATGCAGTTTAACTGATTTTACTGCCAACGAAATGCTGCCATATTCTGCAGTGAGGATAGCTGTAAAAATGGCTCCCAGTGAAAGTCTGGCACAACCATTCTGAGAGGAATATGTAGAAAAGGCTCAACCATGGTGAGAAGGGAATAGCACTAAAATGGTCATCAGTGGGATCAAAGCCATTGACAAGAGTAGGAGCTCTCAGTTACTAGTAGATTCACTTGAGTTAGGAGATGACAATGAATTAATAGCCTATTGTAGCCTGTAACTACTATTATTAGACTAATAATGTGAAGAACTGGTGTATGCCAGTTAATCATGCAAAGAAAATAGAAGAATGCATATGAATAACTATCGCTGGTGTAAAGAAAGAAGGAATGAATGAAATTGTCACAAAAATCTTGGATAAAAATAATTTCAATAATACCGTCTCTCAAAGAACACAAAATGGCTGTGTCAGACTGGATCTTAAATGTTCACAGAATTTCAGGAGCCATGAAAGTAGAATTTGTTGGCATTGCATCCTCAACCTACAATGGAGATATGCTTTAGGGCCTGGCGTGGTGGCTCACGCCTGTGATCCCAGCACTTTGGGTGGCGGAGGCGGGTGGATCACTTGAGGTCAGGAGTTCAAGACCAGCCTGGCCATGATGGTGAAACCCTATCTCTACTAAAAATACAAAAAATTAGCTGGGTGTGGTGGTGCATACTTGTAATCCCAGCTACTCAGGAGGCTGAGGCAGGAGAATTGCTTGAACCTGGGAGGTGGAGGTTGCAGCGACCCGAGATCGCACCATTGCATTCCAGTCTGGGTGACAAGAGCAAAACTCCATCTCAAAAAACAAATAGATGAGCTTTAGATGTGCCTTCCCACCATGTCTACAGGCTGAGGAGGCATGAGCATAAACATGGGAAAAGGAGGTTAGAACCTTGGATGAAGCTTCATGACTGACAAAGAGTTCCAAGTTGTTGAATAATTTGTGTTAAATACCCTTTCCTATTCCACACTCCCCCACAGCCCCTAACCAATGTTGTGTACTATAAAGTTGATCACTTTGGTTTTTTTGTGTTGTTTTGTTTGTTTTAAATAAGTGAATTGAGTTCTAGTCCAGGCTCTACCCTTAGGTACTAGAATTGTCAATGAATTATTTAACTTCATGGAGATTATTCAAATATGTCTTTTCTCATTAAAAATAAGGAAATGGAGTCCTAGGGAATTCTTTCAGCCTAAGCTCAAACATTTGAATGGATAATGGCTCTTATTCATTAAAGACTGTGGAGGCAATAGGGTACCATATCCTAAATAAAGTCTTGGTTTATTTATTGGGGACTTTAAAAAAAAATCTCATAGTGGCTGGGTGCGGTGGCTCAAGCCTGTAATCCCAGCACTTTGGGAGGCCGAGATGGGTGGATCACAAGGTCAGGAGATCAAGACCATCCTGGCTAACACGGTGAAATCCCGTCTCTACTAAAAAATACGAAAAACTAGCTGGGCGAGGTGGCAGGCGCCTGTAGTCCCAGCTACTCCAGAGGCTGAGGCAGGAGAATGGCGTAAACCCGGGAGGCGGAGCTTGCAGTGAGCTGAGATCCAGCCACTGCACTCCAGCCTGGGCGACAGAGAGAGAGACGCCGTCTCCAAAAAAAAAAAAAAAAAAAAAAATTTCTCATAGTATATCAATAGATTTTGAATGAATTCAAACATGAACTATATTTATATTCACCTGTGAAACATTAACTACCACTGAAAACCAGGCCAAATCAGACTCCAATGGAAAAGGTAACTGAATGACTATACCATAGCTTTTCAGGGTTAATTTCTAATAAACTTCACACTCAACATCTGACATTCAACTCAACATTCAACATTCTACAATGAGCATTTCAAAAACCAAACAAAATGAAAAGAAGAAAACAAAAACAAAAAAGCAAGCCTATTAATTAAAAGAATAAAGTTTCAGATACATTTTTCTCTTTTACATTCTTTGCTTTCTCATTTCATCTAACATTCTGATAAAATAAAACTCCGTGAGGTGATTACATATAAAAAGTGTGAGCTTTACTTATTTCTTTTACTTTGCCATTTTCAAGTTATAATACATTTGTTCAAACAAATAAAATAAAACACCACATGCCCTAGCTGGCAGTGTACTTTAATTTGGAATCCTAATTATGATTGACTCTGTTACAAAGAATGCCAAGTATTTGGCACATACATCTCCCAGGGCCTGGGGAAAAGAAAAATGAAAAGTCAATTTTTTCTGTTGCTATGATTAGATAAGCAGAGAGACAGACAGTTGTGCTTATTTGAGGGAGCACCATATGCCAAGCCACAAACTTGGCCTTCGTATGCTGTAAAGCCATTGTGTGTGCACAGGTAAGACATAGGGAAATCAGTGGTGTGGGCATGCTAATTAATAAGTCAGCAGTAATTTGCTGTTCACCCATACCTCATCGTTAAGAAACTACTACTGAAAAGTAATGTGAATGCTCTCCACCATATCCAGGTTGTGTTATCAAGTGTCTTCCAAAAACTTACACAGTATACCCCCATTTGGTCCCTATCTAGAGTTAGAGTTATATTTATCAAAGTTGGTTTTTTTCTTTTTTTTTTTTTTAAGATGGAGTCTCACTCTGTCGCCAGGCTGGAGTGCAGTGGCACGATCTCAGCTCATTGCACCTCCGCCTCCCGGGTTCAGGCGATTCTCCTGTCTCAGCCTCCTGGGAGTAGCTGGGACTACAGGCACACGTCACCATGCCCAGCTAATTTTTGTATTTTTAGTAGAGACGGGGCTTCACCATGTTGGCCAGGATGGTCTCGATCTCTTGACCTCATGATCTGCCTGCCTTGGCCTCCCAAATGCTGGGATTACAGGTGTGAGCGACCGTGCCCAGCCTCTTTATCAAAGTTGTCAGAGATTTCACCTTGACCTTCTCAGGCTAAGCCTTTATCCTTCCAAACAAGTGGCATGTCCTTCCAGTTAATATATTGGGCATGACTACTCCCTCAGCGGTCTGGCAGGTCAGGTGAGGACAAAGATCTTTCTGGTTATGGGTCTACTAAACGTCCTTCCTTTGATCAAACTCATCCAGATGTTGTGGGCATAAAATCCCTTTGACTAAAATTAACCCAACATCTTTGGACAGCTCCTAACATAAAACAGATCATTTGTCATGCCATACTTAGACGATAAATGCAACACATTTAGTAAAACTTGAACAGCCCATCTCCTTAGAAGGCTATGCCTGCCCTCTAGTCTCTAGCACTCAAAAGTTACTCCTAATTAGAACAGAAAGGACATTGGTTGCTTTGCTTGTTTTTATTCTCAAATGTTTATAGAACATCCCAGCTACATGACTTCAGCTATTACTTAAAATCTTTCTCTCTTTTGTTTGGGAGGCCACACGTTCTTTCATAGAATAGAGGCTTCATATTCTCTCTCTCCTGCTGATTCATCCTTTTGCTGAATTCCTTAGCTCATGCAGGGAGTTCATGGCTCCCTCTGCTGTGCACAATCTCAGCGAGGTCCCTACTCTTACAAGTGCTATAGGCTCTTCTATTGTCACTGGAAACTAGCCAGTCATCTTCAGGTGGTCAGCTGAGCCTGCAGGGCACTAAAGCTGTACCAATAGCAGTAGCTGGGTTGTGGAAGAAATAATCTCTTCTCCAAATCTGTATAAAACATTGTTATCTAGGTCTCAAGGTTATAGTGCATGTGTCCCAAGTCCCATAAGGTTCTAAGTCAAATTGCTGCCATCAGCTTCTGTCTGCATTCTCTAACCTTTCTCCATATTCATCCCAGCTCTCCCCCATCCCTAATCACCTATATCATTTCTTCCCTCTAATCCTCCAGCTAAGGAACAAAAGCTCACATGCCTATAGACTCATGCAAATAAACACCTATCTGTGAAGAGTAGGGTATTCTCTTTGTTTCACTAGATTCATAGACCCAATCTCTGGGATACTCTTAGAACATCTCATCTAAGTTTGGGATTGACAGAATATCCTTTCCTCAAATGTACTTCTCTCTGGTTACCCCTTGGACATGATTTTATTCAATATACATTTCTGCTTGGCTGAATCCACTAAAAGATTATGGGGTCTTCGGGTTAGGGGTAGTAGTTAAGCTCTGTATACAACATACCATTTGTCACCCTGACCAAAGTAGATAAATGAATACATAAAATGTCCAGGAAAAAATAAAATTATCCTAGTAATGGCCAGAAACTCAGCTTTAAAATCTATTTTCCCAGGCAATTGATTGCAAGTCTATGATGACTTCATGGAATTGGCACAGACATTGCCTAGAGTATGTTTGTTTTTATTCTCAAATGTAAATGGAACTTCCCAGCTACATGACTTCAGATATTACTCAAAATCTTTCTCACTTTTTTCTGGGAGACTATGTGTTCATTTACCAAATAGAGGCTTCATATTCTCTCTCTCCTGTTGATTCATCCTTTTGCCGAACTCCTTAGTTTATGTGGGGAGCTCATCGCTCCCTCTGCTGTGTACGATCTCAGTATTCCAAAGATGTAATCAGCTGAATCCTCTCATCTAGCAGTCATTATTACTGCAAGAGGGGCTGCCTTTCTCCAAACATAAACAGTTTTTACTAATTTTGGATGAATTGTTTACAAGTGACTGCATGGTCATTTTCTGGAGTGGCTTGAGTATAATCTTAAGTTCACAGAAAAGAAGGCAACAGTGATTCATTCCCATGGACGTTGCTATGCATGTAGGCGCTTCCTTCTTCCTCCAGCAACAAAAGCACACCTTTCTTACCTTAATAATAAAAATAATTGACAAAATACGAATTTATTAAAAAAAGAAGATCATGCTCACAACGAATTCAAAAAAAAAGTACAGAAGAAAATCAGATGAAAATCACGAAAGGAGCTTACTTCTGCAAAAAAGGGGGCAAGTGTGTTTCTTTTTTTTAGCAATGTTAAGATACCAGAAGCTACATAGCTGTTTTATACTCAGGCACTGTCTTAAGGGCTCTACTTAGATCCTCCCAACCAATCCCCACAACCTTGGGAGGTAGGTACTGTAATTTTCTCCAATTTAAGATGAGAAACCCAAGGCTCAGAGAAGTATCTGTCTCACCCTTTCAACGTCTATCCACAGAGCCCTCTTTTTAGCCACCGGGAATTCAGAGAAAAAGTATTCCCCCTAGATGTATTGTGCTGAGATCAGTGTCACACTTCAAATTAGACTGTTTGTTTTTTGTTTTACTGTTTTGTGTGTTTTAGATTTGTATGCAGTAAAATATAATGAGGAGGCAAAAACATTCTATAAATGCTGTATATTTGCTTTTAAACAACATTTGCTATTGAGCTGAGGGAAAGATACCTAAGACTAACTTGTCGGGACTTTTACTCTCAGTTTTTGAGACAGGCGAGTATCAGTAACAAAACAGTTTTATTTCTCAGGCTCCCAGGAGGTGCCCTGAAGAGATTATAATGAAGTTTTGCTGAATCATTAAACTCATCTGTGTTATCATAATGTTGTTAAGTATTCATTCCTTCATTCTTTCACTTATTTCTTCATTCCTTTAGTTAATAAGTGCTAATATTAATTTGTAAAGATCAAATCCAGTGGTGGCTCATGCCTGTAATCCCAGCACTTTGGGAGGCTGAGGCGGGCAGATCATGAAATCAAGAGATTAAGACCATCCTGGCCAACACAGTGAAACCCCATCTCTATTAAAAAAAAAAAAAATAGCTGGGCATGGTGGCACATGCCTGTAGTCCCAGCTATTCGGGAGGTTGAGGCAGGAGAATCGCTTCAACCTGGGAGGCGGAGGTTGCGGTGAGCTGAGATCACGCCACTGCATTCCAGCCTAGCGACAGAGTGAGACTCCGTCTCAAAATAATAACAATTATTATTATAAAAGCAACTGTGAGCTATAAATAAAACCAAAGAAAAAACAAAGGATATAGTCAGAAGTTGAGAATTTTAAAATCTGGATCTAAAAGTTACCAGCTGAGTGATTTGATGCAAATTATTTAATCCTGTTTGAGCTCCTATTACCTTACATGTGAAACTATGGATAACATTTTACCTCCTCAGCTGGGCATGGTGGCTCATGCCTGTAATCCCAGCACTTTGGGAGACCAAGACAAGGGAGGACTGCTTGAGCTCAGGAATTTGAGACTAGTCTGTGTAACATAGCAAGACTTTGTCTCTACTTAAAAAAAGAAAAAAAAATCAGTTGGGCATCATGGTGGCAGGTGCCTATAGTCCCAGTTACTGGGGAGGCTGAGGCAGGTGGATCACTTGAGCCTGAGAGGCTGAGGCTGATTGAGCCATGATTGTGCCACTACATTGTAGCCTGGGCAACAGAGTAAAACCCTGTTGTTAAAAAAAAAAAAAAAAAAAAAAAAAAAAAAAAAACCTTCCTCAGAGGGGTGCTTTGGAGATCAAATGAGACCACTTGAGAGAAATCTTTCAGATGCTCAAAAAATATAATACAGGTTTATGTTAGTTATATTTTTCTTACATAACATTTCTAAAAGAGTTTACAATGTGTTGGTGAGAAACAAAATGACCACATAAATGACTACATACACAGATAAAGAAAACTAACCATCCAGTTAGTACTAAATGAAAAGCTCAGTCATTAGCATTTTCAGAATTTAAAGTAAAGGGAGAATAATTATCAACTGGGAGAAACATAATTTGACTTGAGCTTTAAGATCAATTAAGTAGGAGAACAAGGATGATATATCAAAGAAACAAAGACATGAACAAATCCAATGGGGCATTGATGAAAATGCTCCATGAGCTTAAGCAATGCCTGCAAACCCCTTTGACTAGAACCCTATTGAAACAAGGAGTACTGGAGTGCTGGAGGGAGCAGGAGTTGATCTGTTGGTTGGAAGAAGTTCATGAGTTGTTATAAACACAGGTTAAGAACTTGGGAAGTTTAAAACAGGTAGCCAAGAAATGCTGAAGGCTGTTGAAGAGTGGGGATGGAGCAGAGCTGTAAGGTAGACGAGTGGCAGCTTGTAGAGCAGAGGCTGGAGGTGATGAGAGAGGAGTGTGAGTGAAGCAGTAGGGAAGCTTATCCCAAGAGCCAAGATTAAGGGCTCTGGGTCTAAAGATATGTCCTAACTTGGAAAATCAGGAATTTGCAAAGTCTCGGTGATTTGATCCAGGTCAAGTTCAGTTCGGATCCCAGCACTGGCTCTACAGCTGAGCTAATTCCTGCACCATCCAGTGTGCTGAAAGAGAAGCCAATGGAGTCCCCACACCCTGGAAAAGGTGCCCTAACAGGACCATGGAGAGGAAGGGCTCCCATGCCCACTCCTCTGCTCCCTGGACAGACTGATCACATTACAGTTGGATGAAGAAAACCAATATTCTACAGACATAGAAATAAGATTTATTAATAGTTGTTTTCAGGAGAAAAAAGTTGTCAGAAAGAATTCAGCCCATATATATATATATTTTGTACCATGCACACCCCTCCCCAACTCTATTTCATTCTGCTTTCCTTCTGTCCATATGCTAAAATGACTGAGAGTGATTCCTCTTTGTTTTTGTTTTCTTTTCCCCACTTTGAACAGCATCAGATTTTTTTTAAAGCCAAAGCAGAATAACAAAAGTGGAACACATTCTGAGTTAACTGAACTTCAAGGGAGAATCTTAGCAATGCTCTTCCTACACACCAAAGAAACAGATAAAATGGACCACACTATTTATAGCTGCCTTCCCATTTCTAATAATCCTCCATTTAATTAGGACTGTAAATAGCACCCGTGAATGCTCTGCAGGAATGCATGAGCAGTCCCAGCCCTTCCTCAGAATATATCCCACCCTAGGCAAGAAAAGGCTATCAGGGCAAGTTTCATAGCTCACAAAGATGCTGAATTATGAAAAAAGCCATAATCTTTTGTGCTATAGAGAAAAGATGGCTGAGTTTAAAGAGACAGAAAATTTAATTCTGCTTTCCCTTCACAATTCTAAACAATGTCAGTGACAAAATACTTCATCCAGCAGCAATCCCACTACTGAATTTTTATCCAAAGGAAAAGAAATCAATGCATCAAAGGGACATTTGCACTCCCATGTTTACTGCAGCACTACTCACAACAGCAAAGTTATAGAACCAACCTAAATGTCCATCAATAGATGCAAGGATAAAGAAAATATGTGACATATATATGAATACTATTTGGCCATAAAAAAGGATAAAATCTGTGTTTGCAGCAACATGGATGAAACTACAAGTCATTACATTAAGTGAAATAAGCCAGACACAGACGACACATTTTACATGTTCTCGCTCATATATGATAGCTAAAAAAGTTTATCTCATGAAGAAGGTAGAGAGTAGAATGATAGATACCAGAAGCTGGAATGGGTGTGTAGGTGGGATGAGGGGATAAAGAGGTATTGGTCAGTGGTTACAAACATATAGTTAGATAGAAGGTTTAAGTTCTAATGTTTGATAGCAGAGTAGGGTGACTATAGTTAGCAACGAAGTATATTTCAAAGTAGCTAGAAGAGAGAACTTGAAATGTTACCTACACATAGAAGTGATAAATACTCAAGATGATAGATATCCCAAAAACCCATCATTACACATTATGCATGCAACAAAATATCACATGGACCCCACCGATACGTAAAATATTGTATATCAATCTTTTAAAAAGAAACTCCATCCACAAACAAATCTTGTCAAAATTCTAAACATTTCTACAGACATTGTTGCATTTAAGATTTCATATGTAAGCTTCAAATTAATAATTTTTCTTGCCGATTATTTAAAAACCATTCTATTCTACATGAAGGATAATTTGGAGAGCTCCTAATTATATTATCAGTACCAGCACATATAGATTGGCTACATGCATTCATTGAAGGGGTAAGTTTGTAACGTTTCAGTCTCATTATCACTTTATGTGGGCACAATGTCTCTTTAATGCTGTTATATATATAATCTCACACATACGTACACACACATTTGTTTAAACCATACATTTAAAATAAAAGGTGATAGCACAGTGATTACAATGACAAAAGAAAGAAGACTTGAGTTATTCAATTTGGTCATTCCTTAGGACCACTTAGAATTTCTAACTTAGAATTTTTCATCTGTGTCCACTCACTCAGCAAAGCAGAACAAAGAATCTATGTCGTATAATATTTTTGCTCTGTAAATTCAAATTTCACGTCATATGAGAAATATTTCTACTGAGTTTGAATAGTACCTGTAAAACTGAAATGTGTGCTTCTGTCTTGTAAATTGTTTTAAAACTGAAGAGCAATTTTAAAATATGGTGAGAATTACTATATTATTAAATAATTACTACTGAAAATAATTTTGTCATTCAGAGGAAGAAAGTAGAGGGAGAGAGTTAAAACGTGATTCACTGACAGCCACATACCCTGGGTATGCCACTGTACATATAGATACTTGATTTAAATTGACTTGAGGGGATTGTATTCCTTGTAAACACACCCATCCTGCCTACAAAGTTCAAAACAGTCTTTCCTTTTGCCTTGTCTCAAGCTGTGAAAGCAAGATGAGGCTTCCTGTTCTCTCACTTGGAAATTACAGGTTTGGTGAGACCTGTGTGGAAGAACTAAAATGTGGTTCAGTTAGGAATTTAATCTTGCCCAAGGAATGGTCTGGCTTTTGCCCTTGGCTTCTAGGAAGAAATCTTTCAGCCCTAAGAATAACATACCTAGTAGGAGCCACATCTTTATTTAGTGTGGCTGCTGCCATTCCAAAATATCTAACACTGTGACTTATGGTGGGGGTTGGGAGTCACACCAACAGTGCGGCTTAGGTTGTGGGACTCGGGGCACATGGTCTCGGGTCTATCTCCTGAGGGGCTGGAGACCGAGATTAGCTATATATGTGGGCAGTCAATCATGTTTACACGCTAGAGCACCCCTGCCACCTCCAAAAACCCCAGACACCAAAGCTTAGGAGAACCTCTGTGGCCGGCCACATTCTGTGCCTCTTGTCGCACATTGTTGCCTTGAGGAGCCATTTAACCCCATGGGAGAGGGCAGCTGGAAGCTACACATGTGGAGCCCTCTCACACTTTGCCCCATGTGTCCCTTTCCTTGGATGAGTTTAATCTGTGTCCTGTCCTTACAATAAATCACAATGGGTCCAGCAGCTTTCAGTTAGTTCTGTAAGTCCTACCAGCAAATTATCAAATCTGAAGGTGATTTGGGGAAACCCCTGAACTTGCAATTCAAATCAGAAGTGAGGGCAGTTTTGCAGACTTCAAGCTCTCAAACTTTGTACCTTTAGATCATGCATCCTTCACCTAGAGTTGGTTTAATAAGAGTGCACGCTGTGAATGCACCTGGATTTCTGAAGGTAAAAGACCCCCAGTAAGGAAACACACTTCAGGCAAGATGGACATTAGTTTGAGACATCTGGTCAGTGCAGTACAGTTCTGCTGTGCAAAGAGATGTAAGAGAAGTACTATCCTGATCCTGTATTGATCATGATCTCAAAGTAAACACCATGAATTTACCTGCCACCAGCATCATATTTATTCATTAATTTATTACCCAATACACGTGTATGGAACTCTACTATGTGCCACATTTAGTATCTGAAGACACACAGATAAATAACACAAGATCTCTGCACTTGAGCTTATTGTCCAAAGCGGCAGAAAGTTACGCAAACACACACATATACATAGTCACTGTAAAAGTATGTACAAAGTGTGATAATGTTTACCAGTTTCAAAGTACCTACATTTCTAAAGGGGTAAGTCACAGACTTCACAGAAAGAGTGTTTGATCTGGTTCTGAATAATAAATAGGCAAAAGAGGGGAGAAAGGTAAATTCAAAAAATGATGCAGCAAAACTAAACTAAAAATATTCCAAATTTAGCAGTAAGAATATATTCAAAAGACTGAAAAATAGAAGGCTCTGCAAAAGAATCCAAATAGACTATCTTAATTATACTAAAGAATGTTAACAGCTGACAGTAAGCAATTGTTTTATTGCTATCAAGATTATGATAAACAGTGTATTTATCTGTTCTCATGGTGCTAATAAAGACATAACTGAGACTAGGTAATTGATAAAGAAAAACAGATTTAATGGACTCACAGTTCCACAAGGCTTGGGAGGCCTCACCATCATGGTGGAAAGTGAATGAGGAGCAAAGTCATGTCTTACATGGCAGCAGGCAACAGAGCTCATGCAACGGAACTCCCATTTATAAAACCATCAGATCTCATGAGACTTATTCACTACAATGAGAACAGTATGGGGGAAACTGCCCTTATGATCCTATTACCTCCACCTGGCCCCACCTTGATGTGGGAAGCATTATAATTCAAGGCAAGATTTGGGTGGCGATACAGCCAAACCATATAGAAGAGCATTGACTTTTATTATAACAGAAGGAATTTAGGAAAGATATTTCAAAGACCATCCTTACTGCTAGATTTAAGAAACATCAATAACTACTGAAAATGTTAAAATATTGGTGTCACATTTCTGAGAAAGCTTAGGATAATATGAGAGATGATGCTGAGTTTCCTCGGGATTCTAGGAGTCCACAGAAAAAGAAAAGAAAAAAGCCTCAGATAAATAAATAGGATCAGAAGAGGGAGTCTCTGATATGAGTCAGAATCCGACCCATGGTCAGCAGGGAAGCAAAACGAAGGCTGAACAGATAGGAAGTGACAGCAGGCCAGAAGGCTGCCTTCTGTCCAATGCCAAAATGAGAATAGGCCCATCTTCCCATTTGTCTTTCCTGGGCTGAGAGAGCTCTCCCATTCCATTGCTTTGTAATACAACTCTTCAAATAAGCAAATCACTTAACATTTAGCAGTTTTTCCTTTTTTTTCTTTTGCTTAGAAACTTGAATTTTGACATTTCTGACATAAATACATGAGCCTCTTCAAATCACCACATGGGAAACAAAAGTGTTGTGCTGTCGTGTCTGTTAATTTCTCTGCTATTCTGATTTCTCTCTTTCTATGTGTGAATAAGAAGGTAAGTAACTGAAAGGGAAAGAATATCGGATAGAGCTTTTGACCTTAGCCACTTCCCCCTAAATATATATTTACACACCACCGGCAGAGATTGGTAGAAGGGAGAATGTGTGAATAACATCCTTGGGGCCTCTGAGAAAATGCATTTTTAATTTATTTCTGCTTCTATCCTTAGCTAGATCAAATAAGTGGATAATGCCAGAGAGACAGACACCATCACAACAGCCAGAGAGAGAGGCAATTACACACTCTTTTGCACTCCCCTTGAAATCAGCACAGATAAGAAGAATACCATTTTGGCAGCACCTGCTGCTGCTGGTTTCTGGACTTTTTTGTCTTTCTTCTTCCCAGAAAGAGCAAAGTAACTTAAAAAAAAAAAAATAGCATAACTTGGCCAACTGATCAATTTATAAAGGACTCTAGCAGCAGACAGGCTATTGTTTCTGAATCATATCTTCCCACTTGGATTATAAATGCTTGATGGATTGAAAATACATACAAATGCATACGAAAAACAGAAGCACCCTCCCCAATTTCTACATGAAAATAATTGACCTAAGTCTCAGACATAGGTATATGTACTCAAACACGGAAGCAATCATTTCACGGAGGGGTAGTGATGAAAATTGGGATTAAAAGCCATCATTGACATGGAAAGGAGTGTAAAGTGATGGGAAATTCTGCTTTAGAGAGAAAAAAATTAAGGCACAAACTATGCAAAAGTTGAGTCCCAATAATAAACAAGAACTTTGATTTTTGTTGTTGTTGTTGTTAAATATAATATAGAGCCTTTCTTCAGTTATTTTTATGCTTTGTAAAAAAACAGAATCCAGGTCATTTAAATTCAGCCACTTTACCTTTTATCCTTTCTTGAACCTCAACATCTTATTTCATTTTATTTTTCTTTCCCCTGAATCCACCCTCCCTCCTCCATTGCAACCATATTTCAAACAAATTTGCTCATGTCTTGGGTTCTTGTTCTCCTTACCATGCTTCCATCTTCTACTGATTTCTTGGATTCCAAGCCCCAGGAGGGTAGGCAGCAAGCCTAAGAAGTTTTCTGTTTCAGTAGCAAACTCAGAGCCATGCACAATTAGGTACTTAATTGCTTTATGATGACTATGATTGATGGTGTTTTCTGCATATACTAATTCCACGGAGAAATACACTTCCCTTATCAGATGGATTGCATACAAATGTACTCCAAAACATGACTTCAACAAAATGATTCTAGAAAAGTAGAAGGTCTTCAAATTTTTATGAAAAGGCACATTTCACAGACACACATGAACAACATAAGAAAGAGAATGCAATGGTGGCATGTGTTTTATAATCCTTTTTTTTTTTTTTTTTTTTAAGCAAGAATGTCACACAGATTAGGGGCTTGGGGAGGAGCTCCAGTAAATAAGTTATGCAATTTACTGTGTTTTCTTGGGTATGTTATCTAATAGCATTGAGTCTCAATTACTTCTGCAAATTAAGAATAATAACCCTTTGCCTTGTTGTGGCTTTAAAATGCATCTGCAAAATCTTTAGCAAACATTTCCATTCTTCTTTATCGTGGGCCAAACATAATGACTCACTTCTAAAGAACAGACGTAGCAGAGGTGAGTTCTTCTACCTAGTTTGTTCCCCAAACCCCTCAATTCACTCACCCTGGGGAAAGCCAGCCACCAAGTCTGAGGATACTCAAGCAGCTCTGTGGAGAGGCCCATAGGTAGAAAAACTGAGGCTTCCTGCCAACAGCCAGAGTGTTAAAACTCCGGTAATAATAATGATACAATAACAATATGCATTAATAATGACTATAAAATATATCTGGCAGTATGCTAGATGATTTACATGAAATATCTCATTCAATCATACCTAATAGTACAAAGGTAAATACTACTATTAATCCTTGTTAATAGATGAGAAATCTGCAGCTCAGGATGCTAAATATTTTTGGCAGGCTATGTAGGAAGTGGTGAAACTCTGGTAGTATGAACCCCAAATTTACACTCTTAACCTTTATGCTATACTACCACCGTTAGACAATTGCAGATATATGCGTGTGTGTTTGGAGGAAGAAATGTAAGAGATTTCCAAGCAAATATAAAACTGTTGGTAGAATACAGTCATATTCTGGCCTACTTATTCTACTTTGTGTTTATTTTGTTATACTCCTTTAGGTCTTTCCTAATTCCACTTTACATCAAAATCGCTTTTATGTTTTCCTTTAATATAATGTGAAATGTGTGGCTGTGATTAGAAAAGATTTTAGCAATGGCTGATTCTTTTTGGGTTTGCCATACACTTCATGGTAAGCTCCCATTATAATAATACATTTTTATTGTTGTCTTTTATTGTTATTAATAGTTATCTTATCACAATAAAAATTGTAACAGAAATTGGACTTGATTTGAAACCACTTAATATTCTGTACCATACCCTTAGCCTGGCCTTCAAGCTATAGAGGGATTTGATAAAAGATTACAAAATTGGATAAGCAACTACATCATGGACATGGCAGTCCTCCAAGACAACTTCATTACCATATATAAGTCTTACGAATGACCAACTAACCACAACAGCGGCTGAGAACAGTAGAGTTTCCTTATGTTCCTCTTAAGAAAGCAGTGCACAAAAGCCACAAGGCAAAGGGTTGACATTCTTTCTAGAGCCCTTGAGGCAACCACTGACAGTGCATGGTCTATAAAGTAGAACAAGTCGGGCTGGATATGGTCTTCCCGGTGCTGGCCCCGATGAGTGGTTTCTAACTTCCACAAATTGACAGTTTCGTATAAAATTTCACATTTCAAATTTTTTCAAAGAACTGAAAACTGACAAAATTGGGGCTGTGTGACAACTGGCTGAAGCTATAAGGAAGCTGCCCACCTTAGAAGAGCCGCATACTCTCCCAACCCCCCACTTCCCACCTCTCCACCATTCCCTGTCTTGTTACACCTGTCCTGATACCTTCTTTCACATCACCCACTGCATTCCTTTAGGCATTTCGATTTGGTTTAGGTACTTGAAAAATAATTGTTAAATGACAGAATTTCTATCTCTCCCTTTCCTCACATCTTCTGTTCCTAGGCATTTGAGTTAAAGACACATGGACTGTTAGTGTGGTAAAGTGATGAAACTAATATATATTTAAAAAGCATCTGAAAGGATCAATCAAATCTGCGGAAATTTCTCACTGGGGAAAAGATATCTGAAAAACATCTATCTGGAAAAACACAATAAAGCAACTCTCAAAGCCAAAACTCACTCTCGCTCATACAACATGCTGACAAAACTTGAGTCTCCTCTTACTTCGCATTCTGGCCATCTTGAATTATGTGTCCAAAACATGATGTTGGTCCATACTTCTGGAGTACATATTGCTCCTTCTGAAATGGTTTTCTGATCTGAGTAACTTCTATTCATTCTTGAGGTTGAAAAGGCAATACCTCATTAATGTCATCCCTTAACAGAAACCACACTCCAATCAACAGAACAATTACATCTGCCTTCTATGCTACACCTTGTCTTTGTACATACTTATATTACGACATCCATTATATATTATCATTAATGTACATGTCTTCTTTCTAGAAAGGTAATTTATTAAAGATATGTTCTCATTTATCATTTTCTCCAATTTCTAGCATAGAGCCTAGTACAAAGGAAATATTCAATGAACTGAATCTCTTCTCTGAAAACTCAAAAGATGAGTAAAGGAAAGTCTGCTATTTTCAGAGTCCACTTGTTTTGAGCTGGTTCTCTCCTCAACCACATCACAAAAGAGCACGATGCTGTGAACCTCTCCTTTGGACTCAAGTGAACTAATGGGGAGGAATGGCAAGTTACCTGCATTATTTCTAGATTGATAAAAACGAAAGTGATGAGAATTAAAAATAAATATGTTCATTAATATTGTAATTTATAGTTTTGAAGAGCTTTAGCAAATAAACTAAACATTCCAAATATTTCTAGTTTATGTATTCTTTGGGGATATTACTGTGCTATCTTAGATTTTATTGAGAGACCAGCTGTCCTGCTCATTGTCAGTGTTAAATGGGATTGTCTCAAAGCATTTATATGAAGTATAGAAAGTGTGTGTGTGTGTTGTGCATGTGTGTGTGATTTGTGTGTGTGGTGTGGGTAATGAAACAAAACACAATCTATAGAACACTATACTAAAAGAGATATGTAATAACTCAGTTATTTGAGAATTGTATTTAATTAAAAATAATAAGCAAGATTTGTGATGATGATATAACCATCCTCAGGACTCAACAATCAATACTCAAAATCTGACTTTGGTAGTAAAATTTCAGGCCTTACGCCAAAAAAAAAAAAAAAAAAAAAAAAAGATTTCTCATTCATTCTGTAGAGGAAAATCTGTAGGGAAATAGTTTGTTGAGTTGCTCCTGGTGGTAACCATCTGAATAATAGACTATATTTCTGATAAATTAAACTGAAGGGTCATAAGACATTTTCCAAATCTTGGGTAAGGATTAACTACCTCCTATGAGTATCCTTAGTTCTCTAGACTCAATCATTAGAAATTTTCTACTGCAGACTTGAACATGGTCATCTATCTACACCCCTCACATACACACACATGTGCACTTACAATAACTTTTTGTTACTAAACTAACTTCAGAACTAACAGTGCAAACTAACAATGCCAATTGCTTCTCCAGAGGTCTGGCCCATGGGTGAAATGATCCTATGGACTCCACTGGATCAAAAGACTTGAAACAAAGTCAAAGACCGTGGCACTCATTGTGGAAGCTCCCTTATCTGAGGTGCAGGATGCTTCCCGGCAGCCAATGTGTAGCTGAATGCCTTCGTTTCTCTCATCACCCCCAGCTGCCAGTCCCTGTTTTAGCCATATGTTAGCAAGGTTGTTATTTTCTTTACCTTGTCTTGCTATACTTTCTAGTGTCCTTCGCAGTCAGATGGGATATTTTAAGTGACCCTATCTTTAAGTGAGGATATATCTTGCAATATCAATTCATTTTTATCTTGAGTAAGTAAAATGGAATTTTGTTCATTTTCTTGGATTGTAAAATAGTCCATTTGCTAAACGAAAGCTAGTCTAAGCTAATATATCAGTCTTCTCATAGTCACTAAGCCATGCCACAGCATACCTAAAGTCTCTGACATATATTGCAGGCATCCATTGGATGGCAAATTTCCACACCAGCATAGGGAAGAATGAATAGCATTTTATCAATGGTCCCTGATGAGTTTAAATGAGGATTGTCATAGACTGAATACTAGCTCCAAAAGTCATCTGTTGAAGCCCTAAACCCTAATATGGCTGAATTTGGAGATGGGGCCTGTACGGAAGTAACTGAGGATAAATGAGGTCACAAAGGTGAAGGCCCTGATCCAAGAGGATTAGTCTTCTTATAAGAAAAGACTCCAGTGAGCTTGCTCAGCTCACTTGCCCTCTCTGCATACATCTGCCTAGGAAAGGTGATATGAGAACACAGCAAGAAGGCAGCTGTCTGCAAGCCAGGAAGAGAGCCCTCACAGAAAGCCAATTGGCTGACACCTTGATCCTGATCTTGTACTTCTGGCCTTCAAAACTGTGTGGAAATACATTGGTTAAGCCTCCCAGTCTATGATATTTTATAGCAGCCTCAGCAGATTAATTATCACTAGAATTATCACGAATGGCAATTTATTAAAGACAGGTTCTCATTTATCATATCTCATCCCATATCACAAGGATTCAGGGCCTGACCTGACCGGGTCTGAACAGCCCGACACAGTCAGCATCTTAGGGTCTGTTCTGCACATATTTTCTGGCCCAAGGGGAAACGAGGCCTGTGAGGAGAATATTCTTCAAGAGTCCTGGTGAAGGGGATAGAAGTGAAAAGGAGAAAAGCCTATCTTTTCCTCAGCCAAACCTATGTACCAGGCCAGAGTCCTATGGAGAAGAATCTCTGCCCCAATTCTGTGGACAGCTGTGCTTGGCTTTGGGCAGTTGAGTTTTACTTTGGTCCCTGAAGGTCTTTGAGTTTGGGGAGCATAGAAGGCAGCATTCTGGATGAAGGGACATTCTCATGGCAGGAATTGCTTCAGGGATGTTACAAACCCAGGTGGATTGACAGGCAGCAGACATTAACAAAGAGGCTAAAATGAAAACACACGTGAGAGTACCAACTGTGATCCAGCATGGAAAACTCTGAGGCCTCCTAAAATTGACATGGTGAGAGTGGAGAGAAGCTTGGAAGAAAGCTTGAATTTGAATTAGAGGCCAAGAACTGAAGAGTTTTGGTGGAGGAGTACAAACAGCAAATGATAAGAATTAATGCTTTATACCCACAGCAAGCCAGTAAGGCCTGGGACACTGAAGGGTGTATCCCCTCTGGTGATGTTTAAAGTAGATTCTTCTCTTATTTTCCAGACATTCAAATATGTTCTATTGGCCAGGCACAGTGGCTCATGCCTGTCAGCCCAACACTTTGGGATGCTGAAGTGGGCAGATCACTTGAGCTCAAGACTTTGAGACCAGCCTGGACAACATGGCAAAACCGCATCTCTACAAAAAATACAAAAATTAGCCAGGTGTGGCTGCGGACACCTGTAATCCCAGCTACTTGGGAGGCTGAGGCATGAGAATTGCTTGAACCTGGGAGACGGAGGTTGCAGTGAGCCAAGATCATGCCTCTCTCTCTCTCTCTCTGTGTCTCTTCCTCTCACACACACACACACACACACACACACACACACACACACACACACACAGACACGTTGCTCATTCAAAAGCCCATTCGTTTTTTTCTTTGTTGATCCTCTTTTCATACGTTTAGAAATGAAGGGCATTGTGGGAACTACTAAATTTCTAAACTTAAGTCAAGACTTAAGCTCAGAGCCTGCATAGTAATTGTGTAATGCAAGATCAGAAATATCTATCCTGATTAGGATGGGTGCAGTAAATTAGGGGAGGCAGAGCCTGCTCATTCTTTCACTCAGGAGAAAGGAAGATGTTTTCAAATAGTTTTCTCCATTTGTGCAAGTGAACAAGGCAATGAATAGATAGATGTGTTTGTTGTCTCCTAAACCACAAAGACACCCAGCCTTCTGCTTGTGGAAGACAAAAACAAATTTTCAGTAGAGTGGCAACAGGGATTGTTTGGTAGGAGGTTAGTATTAATCTGTGTATCACCACGATAGGGCGAGACTTAAGAAAAAAACGCAGTTAGACAAGTAGCTACACGATAATACATCTTAGATCTGTGTGTGTGTGTTGTTATTCTGACTTCAAAATCTCGCCTGATATCTCAAAGTCAGATCATTCTGAAAATAGCCATTTTTTTTAAGTCTAAGAGCCACAATCACATGTTTAAAAATGCATCCCATCAACATAGCAATTATAGTCTCAGGGAATGCTCAGAAGATGTATTACTCTAGGACACAATTACCTTTACCCTGCCTACATGGCCAAATGGCTATTTGGAGCACAATTATTAGCCAATGTTCTTCTGTTACTGTTACTCCTCATTTCCATTTCAAATGGTGCTTGGGACTAAATGGCATTCTTATGCACAATAGAAACCATTTGTTTCCTCTGATGGAATCGGAATATAGAGAACAGCAGTGGAAGTCACCACTACCGATAAAATGGGTTACTCCCCTCACTACCTGAGTCATGGACTAGGCATTTGAGTCACACATTGCAGTCCTCACAGAAACCAAACTTTGGTCCATTAATAAAAGCCGCAGGAGGAGTCTCCCAGCTCTAGCTCAAACACAATCATTCAGAAAACATAGGGGAAAATATTTGGGCCTTTTAGACTGGTAAGCCCTGGTGGGTAGATTTAGTGAGAACATCCCTCTGAGGTGGTAGTTTGTTGGGTTTCTGTAGAATGGGTAAAATTGAGGTCGAAATCTACACATCTGGAATATGTAGTCCATAATCTTAGAGAGGTCAATTTATTGAAAGTTCTAAGCACTTTGTTCACTCAGGACATATTGATAATTGAAAACGATGCTTCAGTTCATCTGACATTGCTAGGGAATGAATGAAGTTCCAACTAAGTGATTTCCACTAAGTAACTTTTAGAGATATGGAGGGTAGTTTACAGATAAAACCTGGATGTCGTCTCCACCTGAACTCCAAGCAATATATCCCAAATCAAGGTGCTCATAGCTGAACGGATTCAAGAATAATCTCGTTTCCTTCAGAGGGATGGAAACTGTGTGGAATATATGGATTTTATCTGGCCCTGTATTTGTGGTGAATAAGAATTTTTGACTCATCACTTTCTAATTCTGTTCTTCAGTTCCATTTAATTGTGATTGAAATAAAGTATGCTCTAGCACCCAAAACAGAGGTACCCCTGTTTTGGAATGGCTCCAGAATAGGATGGATCTAAGTGCTCTGATTTCAGCCCTAGTTTTGAAGACACTGAAAACCCTGTCCTATCTGTGATTCATCTCTGAGTTGACGCCATCTTATAGTGAGTATTTCATAGGCCACTGGTATGCCCACTGTTCCCAAATTCTCAAACATAACTCCAGAAAGTCTGTAGGCTGGATTGACAAAGCAGAGTCCAGCCCAAGCAGTTAAAAAATAGCTAAAACTTTTACAGGGCTTCTGTTTTCTTTTCTGTCTATAGACATATTTAGAAAAAAAAAATATGAAAATAATAATTATCAAACAACCAAATGAAAAGCAAATCATGCCAAATGTAGCAAGAGGAATCAGCAGATGTTCCAACAGTCACACACCAAGAGCAAATAATAGTTAAATATTGCTAAGTGAAGAAAATAACATTCAGAGGCAAGGGCTGTGGGAATTAAGTAGACAGATTGTAATTAGCAATTACCTAAACTGGACCATGTCCAGGACATAAGGGCTAACATCACCTCTACCATTCTAAGAGGTATCCTGGGATTCTAGGAGCCCCTTCCCCATTTTGTTTCCCAGTAACATATGGAAATCCAGTCTGGTCTTGTGTCCAGAGGTCAGTTTTGATCGGTACAGATAATTTATTGTATAAATACAAAATACGTTATCTTTTGTTTCTGTCATATGCTAGATACCAACATTAGCAATTTAAAAACTCATGTCAATTTGAACACAAGCAAGCCTAAACTGTATTTAACACAATTATGTCATTCAAGGCTCAAAAAATAACTGTCAATTCATTAGTATAAACAAATTGCCAGAGAACAACTTACTGTAATACTTGGATGCAACAAAGAATGAACTGCAAAGAGTGCAGGTATGAGCAAGGTTTAGGATGGTATTCTGTCAAGCTAATGACATGCAAATCATTATGAGATCCTTAAAGCAGGATCTCTATAAGCAACATTTGATTATGGGTTTAAGCTATTTGAACAAGATAACCCTTTAGTTCTTTAAAGATAATATATAAGTTTTACCAAGGTAAACATATATTTCCTGTCAATTAAATGAAATTACTGTATTTTTACTGCCTGAGTACAATATGAGGAATATCATGATTCATGATGTAATGACATCTAACTTATCAGACATTGCTAGAGAATGAACAAAGGGTTCCAACTAAGTGATTTTTTACAGATCATTGAAGGTGATTTACATTTTTTTTGTGTTGGAGGAGGTAAAAATAAATAAGTTAAAATATTAGATATGTGTTGAATACTTACCATATGAAGGGCACTGGGTTTCAGGCTGTATTCAAAGTGGATTACATCATTTCATACTGAAAATGATTTAACCCTGGTGATGTATGGCTGGGCATTTATGGTTGTATGACTCTGTAATGCAGTGAAACCCCGGGGCCTCCTAAGTTATAAAGGGTTAGTTGTTCCTGTAATACATGCTTCCCCATGGGGGCAAAAATCACAGCAAGATTTTGGCTTTGTCAATAGAAATTCTAGAGTAAACTGCAGAGCTTGGAAAAGAAGAAAACTCAATATCAATTGAGTAGTGGTACTACTCAGTGGTCAAGGAGAGAGGTGAGGAGGGAGTTGGGAGGTAGGCTCCTCAAAGGAAAACTAAAAGCAAGGAAAGATTCTATAGTCCTTGAGTTTCCTGTCTGTTTGGCTTTATCCCAGAGGTAGAAAAAGTACAGTAAGGAGAGCTTTCGACTCACATTGTACATGAAATAAGGAAATTTGCTCCACAGAGTTAATTACTGGAGTTAAGGTGGCAACTAAATAGCTTTGTTCTGATAAGGGTAAGAGCCTGCTGAAGGTTTCTTCCCTGGGTCTTGTTAGAGCACAGGGGTGTCAGGCTCAGAAGCCACACAGCTGGGATATACAGATACACTCCTCTCCAACTGTCTCCTGCCCCCCAGAAAAAGATTAGAATAAACTTGAAGCTGAAGCGGGGGAAAATAATCCATGCTAAGCTTTGGTTAAAGTGATTATATTGTGTGCCTGTTCTTGGGTGCCTGTACTTCTTTCATTCTTGCTCTAAATTGAATTATTTTTCTTAACAAACATTAACGATTATAATTTGTATTTAGCAACTAATTCACGCTGATATTTTTATAAGACTCTAATTATGGAGGAAACATAATTGGCTGGCTCCAAAACTAGCCTCATTCTTTTCCATTAACCTCTCTAAGAACAGTCAATGTGCTTAGCTTTATTCCCTGTACACAGACACATCTCTTTCCCTCAAAGAATCTACCAGATTACCTTTGAGGTATTATTCAGCCTTCCATTTTGTAAAATTCAACCAAATAGGCGTCAACAAAGCTGTGTTTTTCTGCCTATTGGTAATTTCCACCACCCTATTGAAATTAGAGCAAATGACTATAACCCAGCAGGCGCCGAACATGGCAAGGGAAAACCTCCCCATTCATATTAATGCCAAATTTTGGCTCAATGGCCCTGAATAACTCCTCTACCAGTGGCAAGACTCCTCAAATAAAGCACAGGCCAGTTTTAAAAGAAAAAGCTCATTCTTGGGGACCCTTGGCAATCATTCAAATTATTTTATGTTAGCATTACATATATATATATATATATATATATATATATATATATATATATACACACACAAACATAAAACTAGCTACAATCCATTTATACTTTTGGCCCTTACACAACCAACACCCATTTAGAAATTAAACACAAATAAATATAAATGCTGTAAAATTTCAATAATATTAATTTAATGTGACAGCTGATGCTGCTTGGTTTAAATGAAATTACCAGTCCCATAGTAAACATTAATACTCCTGACCTCTCTGGCCCAGGTTCTCCTGAGGTCATGATGCTCATACCTAATTAAGCTTGCTGTGATTTTAGTCTCTACCCTCCCACCCCCGCACCCCTCTCTCCCCGCCAGTTTTCTCCATTTGAAATCGTGAGAAAGCTTTGTTTTTAAAATCGGACTCTGGCATCATTTTATTTTTTGCTTGACACAAACGCATTTCTTATGTTCTCAACCTGGCTCTGCTCTTTTCTCAATAGTCCTTACCAAATAAAGTATGACAGGATTGTTTCCCATAAACACAACTCAGTACAGGCATTAATTCTATAAAAGTACCTGGTTATTAGGTGGTCAACAAGATCATTCAGAATATGCTTGCATTATAATATTTTGAGATTGTCATTGAGATGAAATATACACATTCACCACCACTCACAGAAAACTCTCAGACCTCCAAGAATATATTCCAAGAATGCACCATTTGTCTTTGTGAGCACAGGCAGCTTAACCATCCAGAAACCACAGGTCCAGATAAAGTGTGTGGGAAAATGAGGCTTGTCTAGAATGGTGGTCATGACTACCTTTTATTATATTTAGCACTTAGCTAACATTATCATCTTGGCCTTTTCATAAATAGATTCTCAACATTGTTGAAACCCTACCTTGGGTATTAGATAAAGCACATTCTACTAAAGATGCCTGGCAAATTGAGATAATGCCAATTATTATTGCAGACCATCATTGTCAGCTATTTGAGGGATACTGTCTGAGACCCAAACCACTTTCTCTCAATGCCCTTTTATTCCCAACTCTCTTAAAGGTCAGCATGCCTATAAAAGTATACTCACCCCAAAACCACTATGCAAAGAAAAATAGTTAGAACCTAGGAATATCTTGTTTTTTATTTTTTTTTTTCTTTTTGAGATTCTGGGCATGCTCTATTATAAAACATATCAATACACTTATACGTGTAACTTTGCATATTATTAAAAACCGTAACTCTGAGGTCATACTACACTAAGCAGCATTGCCTGGCTCACCTGACCATACTTCTCTTCCTTCTCTAAGATGGACCCTGTTAACACTTATTTCACAAAGACAGAGACCCCGTAAGTAGCTGGGTCTCTTCTGGCTGCTGCTTGGACTCATCTGAGTAGCAATTTTGGCTCCCTACCAAGAGAAGTCAATAAGACCCAGCTATTTAAAAGACAGGTGGCTGCTGGGTCCCAGTCAGAATCATTTGAGGCCATTTTCTTTCTCTGGTAGAGGACAGAGATCCACTTACAGTAGAAATGTATTCAGGTTGCAGAACTGAATTCAATTACCAAGCCCTGCAACTGGCCATAGTGCACCCTGTGGTTAGAGGAAGAGAAATGGGAAAAAAGTTTTATCGTGCTTTCTCCTTTTTTTTTTTTTTTTTTTAACATTATTTGTGGGAAGCTCATCCCTGATAGAATAGGAATTTATTTAACGAGACCACATTTTGACAGACTGCATTGTAACGGAAAAAATCCTACCATTAACTAGTCAAATAGTAAAGTTAATCCCTGTCAATTTCATGGTCACATCCTCAAAGCTTAGACTAGAATTTTTAGGATGTTAAATATCTTCATTACTTCCATAGCATATTGATTATTCCCATAAGCCCCTTAAAACTGATACCCATGAAAGATCTTGCTCTTTACAGAAATAATGGGTGTCCCTCCTGAAATAAGCTGCCAGACCTTAGGGCACAAGTGAAGGGTGAGAACCCACTGGAATAGGCTTGAGTTAAGTATATTAGCTTCGACACACGGCACTTGGGTCACTTTTACAGTCCCTAAAATTCTCTAGTTCTCCGTTTCCTACTCACAAAATGGGAATAATATATTAGATCCTCACTCTAATATTATTCTCTATGGATAAGAATTTAGCATTAAAGAAAGTCTTTCATCTACTTTCAAAGAATTAATATTTATGTAAAAACTAAAAGGGTTTTACAATGAGTTGGCTTTTTCAGAGAGACTCTGCTGAAGTCCCTGATTACTCCACAAGAGTTTACAGTAAGTTAAGCTTATTGGGGTAGGTTGTATGTTTTCCCTATGTTGTGTTCAGGGCCTCATCTATTGTGGATTACCATAGATCTCACTCAGTCTCCAAAGTTTTTTCCATGTTTTATGAAGAATTAAAATGGAAGGAGAATAGATGAACTCAGAACAGATTTTGATTGTCTGTCAAAATAATTAGTAGAAAACATTAAACCCATCAAGAAATGTCTTTGTATTCATTTTTTTTATTTGTAAAGTCCTAGAAATATAGGATGGGAGTCTATCTGAAAACTAAGTAAGGTAAGTTTTAAAGTGACTTAAACTAACGAACTACAGCTTTTCTAAATTTTAACTTCTAAGCTGATGGAATTATAATATTAAAGAAAATCCAAATTTGTGTGATATTTACATGGAAATCAGTAGGACTTCAAAGTATCTTTATCATTGGTAATCGGACAGGAACTAATAGGGATGTAGGTGTAAAGCTGGCAGAGAGATAGCAATTTGGACATTCGATCTGATGCCAACATTTTTGTCCATACACTGGCGGATCTGTATACCAGGCAGTATCATTTTATATGATACAACAGACTGGTAGTTCTTATGGTGCCAAATGCCACTGAGATCAATGGTCTAAGTATCCTTTTCATTTCAATAATAAAGGCAAAGCTGCTTGACATGACAGGCTGGAAGCAGTAGAGCGACACAAGGGAAGACATTATTCATCCTTTTAAGTGACAAATGACATTCACATGCATCCTACTCGAAAAATGGGGCCTATAATTTGCAGTATTATAGCATTGGATCTGGTTATTAGAATAGTAGAATGAGAATAAAGACACCTGCGTTTTATGTCCAACTCTGATTTGGTATTTTACCCCAAGCAAGAAATTTAAACTGGTATTCTGAAATGGGGGTGTATATTCCACCTGCTTAGTAGAGGAGAATCCTGTGTAAAATCTGAAATTTACATGATACTTACATATGTCTCAGACAAATTGAACTTGAAAGTTCAATTTATAATGACTCAGACTACTTTTGGAAAATAAGTAAACACCATGAATTGTCATTAAACCCTTTCTGAAAGATTGACAAGAAAGAAACCAAGTTATGCAGATGAATGTTATAAGGGATAACAAATGGGATAAAATCATTAAATGAAGTATTATCTGGGTTGAGAGTAATTACTATGAACAAATGTTACATCAGTATTTGGTCTTTCAAAGCTCTTTAATCTGGAGCTTTTTTTCTTTTCTTTTCTTAAAAACAGATTCCAATTGGAATGAGGATGTTCTTCACTAAATCTGATTATGCAAGTTTCTCATTCTCCAGTGAATGGCCCTGCCAACTGCTACCTTTTGATGAAACCATGAGGAAATGCAACTAGATCAATCAATAACTGATGTAAACAGTTCATAAGAGTGGCCTGATTGTGGATACAAAGGCACCTACTCGCAAAATAACAGCAATATGTATAACTAAGAAGGAATTCTATCATATTTGAATCAAATTACACAGCCTACCAAACTAAACGAAAAAAATAAAATAAAGCAAAACATAGACCCTTTTTCTCAGCTCCAGGTATGAGGAAACATCAGTATACCTACAAAAGTGGCAGATTTGTGCAATTGCCCACAGATACATTTACATAGCTCTGTCTTTTACTTCTTGCTACATTTCTTTACCATTATTGCATGATATAGTCAGCATCACAGTATGGCTTTGCTGTCTATTCCAAGAGAAGGCAGACTCATATGTTCTCTTGTTCTTTCCTTCTGACATCTCTTCTTTCCTTTGAATAGCATTATGGGTTGTATTCAACAGCTGGAGAAAGACAATTTGACAACATCCATCTCTTGTAGGGCCCAGGCCAACCTGCTTCTCTCTCTCTCTTCTCTCCCCAACGAGCAGTAGTAATAAAAGCTCAACAACTCTAAAAGCAATTGATTCAGAAGTGGTGTGGAGCAATTACCAGCCGGATGGCGGCAAAGACTTCCAGTAAAATAAAGAGAAGACAAATACAGTTTCTGCAGTGGGATCAGCCTCTGTTGCACAAGCAGCGTCTGGTTCATAAAGAGGCACCACACAGTGCACAGTGTGATGGAGGAGAGAAGAAGCTGGACAGCACAGGGCCAGGGCGCTGAGATGGAACATATTAAGTTCTCTGTTGGGGTATCTTTAAGTAGCTCACAATCTGACCAGGTGCAGTGACTCATGTCTGTAATCCCAACAATTTGGGAGGCCGAGGCAGGCGGATCACTTGAGGTCAGGAGTTCGAGACCAGCCTGGCTAACATGGTGAAACCCTGGCTCTACTAAAACTACAAAAAATTAGCCAGGCCTGGTGGAGCATGCTTGTAATCCCAGGCGTGGAGTTGCATGCCTGTAGTCCTAGCTATTTGGGAGTCTGAGGGAGGAGAATGGCTTCAACCCAGGAGGCGGAGGTTGCAATGAGCTAAGATTTTGCCACTACACTCCAGCCTGGGCAACAGAGAGACTCCATCTTAAAAAATAAATAAAATAAAATAAAGTAAAATAAAAAGCTCGCAATCTTGTCCTTGTAGAATTAAGTTATTGCTACTGTCCAGGTGTTGAAATGGCTTCCAGAAATGCTCCTCCCACCCTCAGTGCTGTCTTACCTAGGGGTCCTCTCTGGTCACCCAAGACCAGAATTTGTACCTTGATAGAGGTTTGCCAGAAGTTACAACATATTTTAAAAATTCACTTAAATTTACCAACGTAAACTCTAAAACTATCCATAATTTTTTAGAAAGTTTGATCAACCAAGCCAGAGGAAAGACTGAATTACCTTTCTATCCTATCTGTAGAAAGGAATATTACAGAATTTTCACATGAAAAGGCATTCATAGCGAACATTATTAATTTTATAGAAAAAAGTGTTATAGAAGCATGTCAAGCAGTTAGTTGCAAAGAGCGTGTTAATTTATGCATTTCAGTGATATTTACCACCTTCTTAAAATGTATTTTTTCATTATTTTTTTCACTCTAAATGAAGTCATTTTTATATTTTGAATTATTTTGACACAAGAAGTTACACACACACGAACACATACACAAATTGTACAAACTTTAGGTGCCACAAAGCAAGGGACTGTGTTCTTTTTTGCCCTGTCCTCAGGGATGCAAGCTACCCTGGAAGTCCCTAGCATGTACACTTTTTCCAAGTACATGCAATAGCCCTCTGACTACAAAAGAGGCTTAGAGTAACAATTTATTCAACTATTGTTTTC
>NC_045439.1:26932963-26933373 GCF_002776525.5 Piliocolobus tephrosceles
TTTCTTTTTTTTTATTTTTATTTTTATTATACTTTAAGTTCTAGGGTACATGTGCATAACGTGCAGGTTACATATGTATACATGTGCCATGTTGGTGTGCTGCACCCATCAACTCGTCAGCACCCATCAATTCATCATTTATATCAGGTATAACTCCCCAATGCAATCCCTCCCCCCTCCCCCCTCCCCATGATAGGCCCCAGTGTGTGATGTTCCCCTTCCCGAGTCCAAGTGAGCTCATTGTTCAGTTCCCACCTATGAGTGAGAACATGCGGTGTTTGGTTTTCTCTTCTTGTGATAATTTGCTAAGAATGATGGTTTCCAGCTGCATCCATGTCTCTATAAAGGACGCAAACTCATCCTTTTTTATGGCTGTATAGTATTCCATGGTGTATATGTGCCACATTTTC